>NC_142520.1:17697200-17759700 GCF_964205215.1 Stylophora pistillata
TCAATAATGTACATTCTGTGAGTTTGGCGGCGAGGGGCTTACGATTTCTTCGAGTGTTCAGCCAACATCCGAAGTGGTTTATCAGCCTATAACTAATAGAAAACTTCTGGTCTATTGCTTTTATATGCTAATTCAGAGGGCGCGCCGTTTTTCCGTGGGTTTACCGGCACAATAACCCACAGCTGATTGACTAATTAGAGCGCGCGCTTTGGCTTGGTTATTATATAAATGCAAATAAACTTAAGTAGAAATCAGAGCGTATGAAACTGTCACGCAAACACTGTCAAGGGCAAATGCTTGTTCCCGAAAGAGCCTTGAAGTCGACAATTTAGTCAGGATAATCCAAGATCGGAGAGAGAATATCACTTCTCTTGGCTATTTTTTCTAATAATAAATGATTTAAGAAATTTACAAACAAATCAGACCGAGTAGTTTTGAAACAATTGCCTTCCGACATGCACTGAATTTTGAGCCAGTGCGGTACGTCGAAAGACTGAAAATGGTTTGGACGTTTGGTTCCCACAACAAGTAAGTATTCACGGGCCGCCCGTAGATTTTCGATATGTTAGAAATGAGAGCTTAAGAATGACTAATAACTATTTTTATTGGAAAAACGATACGTACCAGCTGATATTTTTGCCCTTAGATTTAGGGTCAAATTTAAGCAAAACGACCTTGTTTAAGAAGGAGTTGATGTATTGACCTCTAAAAACTTTTTGAAAAGCAAAAGAGAATATAAACTCACCTTTATTAGAAAGCATAAATGGCATAATTTTACTTGACATAAAATAGTCTCAATTTGTTTTCTTAACTTGCTTTGCGAGGCTGCTCAAAATTCGCAAAATTTGCCTTTTTGGGGGTTCGCGCCAAGCCCCATCTGGTCGAAATCGGACATTTCTCGATTTCTCGAAAAATAAAATTCGCTGAACCTTTTAAACTCCATTTTCGAAAATATTTCTATATAGGGATTCTATTTATGAAATAAAATGGAGGTCGATTTTTTTGAACTGTAGGGCGATGTTAGATATTTAGAGGCAACGGCTCTTAGACGAGATACCCTCAAGTCCCCGCTCCGCCTCACTCTCCTCCCTTCCTTTCCTCTTTTGCTTCTTTGCTCGCCCTTCCCCTGACCTTTCCAAACATCTTAGCCTTCCTCCCCTCCCACGCTACCCATGGGCTCCGTTCCCTCCCATTATACAACATATTCTAATGCCCATCGCCGTAGCTAATATTGTAGACAAAAGTCGTGTACAGCTGTCATTCTTACAGAAAAAGAGGATGAAACTCCACTTAGCCACTGAAGTTACCATCATCACGTGTTTCAGTTTTTTTTTCTGTAGAAGTAAAGTAGGTGCGTTTAGGTTTGTCTTGTTTTGCATTCAGAATTGAAATGCTAAATAAATTTGATAACCGTTATGTTTTTTCAAGCTCTCGATTATATCAATAAAGGAGATGACGCCATCACAGATAAACTGCCTCTCATTTTCCGTCTGGTGTTTTGCGGCCTCTGAACAGGAAATATAGGGTTGCATTTAGAATTTTTGGAACACTCAACACATGAACTGGATCGTATAGATCTATTATTTTTTCTCACTCTCATACGAAAAGTCCTTCACCCTGCAATAACATTTTTCATCATTCACAAACTGGCTGCTTCTTGTCTCTGACCGACAGTTGTCATTTAATTGACTTTGAAATTCTTCATTCATGAACTTTTGTAGCTTCCACAGTTTCCCCCCTCTTTTCTTTGGCTTTGAAAGACGCGCTAGTTATCACATGGAAAAATTACTGGAATAAATCGACAATTGATGGAAAGCTACAGAGCAAATTAAGACTTTTGAACCCAAATTTGATCCCTTATGACCATATTGAAAAATAAATATTATTCAGCAATCGACGTTTTCATTAGTTAAGAACAGAAACTCAAATTAAAAATACAGATGATCACATCATGGACGCACAAATTTAGTTCTTTTTATTTTTTTTAAACATATCTCAAAAATAATGATATTTTCGTTTAGTTGAAAATAACTTTGTACATAGGTCAATACACCCTCAATAAAGAAAAAGAGGGAAACAACAGCGGATTGAGTTTGAATAGTTATCATAACCATTATCATTATAATTTACTGCTCCCATGTTTTTCTCTGTAGCGAACGACGTCTTCTAAAATATATTAAAAATTTCCCATCGGGTGCAAAGCGTAACCTATGTTGTTCTATCGGGATGTAACACTGAAATCAGTTGATAATGTCTCAACTCTTGGCTCACCAGAAAAAAATTTTAAAGAAGCGAAAAAATTCCCACGATCAAACCTTTACATTTCGCGTATTTATTCATTGTTCGCCGCTTTTTTGACTTAATGTTTAGAATGTAAAACATCAATACAAAGGTGACAGTCTCATGTAGAGTTTTTCCTCAGTCCGACGATCTTACCACTACATCTCCATGTGTATCTAAGCATTTGAACGTTTTAACGAGTTGATTGTTGTTCTTGTTTCTCGTCAGTAATTTACGCAACATTATGGTAATGTTCGTGGAGAAAAATTCAATTCTGATCAGTTTTACAGAAGTCCCATGTTGCATTCAGTTCATTATCCTTTCCTTTAAAACCACGTTGCAGCAATTGCATTGTAGAAAAAAATAAAACGAATCGTACAACTAACTATACCTTTAAGAATAAATAATGTAGAGTAAATATTCGGTTAGAATATAAAACAGACACAACATCATCAACAGGATCGACATCTGCAGCAGCAAGGAAGCTATTTTACAATACAGAGACCAAATACAACATTTTTACCGCAAGGGGGATAAAATAATTAACTACAAAGGGAAGAAGGGAAAGCAGTAAAGCTACTACATTAAGTACCTGATTATCCCTTTTCACTTTTACACTTTGCCCGATCGAATTACCCACGTAAGAAGTAGAAAATTAATCCACAGAAAATTTAAGGTTTTTACAGCTGTTGTTTAATTGCAGATTTTAATAATAAATTCAAGGTTAAGACAAGAATTTCCGTCACGTAATTTGTTAAAGACACACGTCCAACAAAAATAGAAAAGAGAATTTATTTTAGTTTTGAAGGAAGCGCTGATGACCACAAGGAAAAATAACTGGAATGACTGGACCATCGATAAAATGCTGTACTGAAAATATAGACTTTTTGACCTAAATTTGATCCCTAAAGACCTTATTGAAAGATGAATATTATCTAGCAACCGACATTTTCATTTGTTCGCGCCAGTACTCGATTTATAAAAACAGATGATTTCAACACTGACTTACAATTTTTCCACATCAAATATTTTTATATCATTCAGTTGTTTTTAGTGTTGAAAACAGATCTCAAAAATAAAAAATTAAATTATATTTTCCTATGATTGAAAATATTTTTTCTACATCATTTACTCCTTTAATAAAACAAAAAAAACTGAAACAACGGTGGACTGAGTTTGAATAATTATCACTACCATTACCATTATCATTTACGTTACTACTCCTTTGTTACTATCTGCAGCGTACCACGTATTGTAAAATGCTTTAAAAAGTGCCACATTGGGTGGAAAGCGTAATCTATGTTGATCTATAGGAAGTTAAAAATGAAAAAGTTGATGTCTTAATTAACTCTTGGCTAGCTAGAATCATCTTAAAAAAAAAAAAAAAAAAAAAAAATTCCTCTCAGTCCAACCTTTACGTTTCGGGCTTTAATTGATCATTCGCCGATGTGACATGCTTGTCACGCAGGGAAAATAAGCTTCATCAGCCATCCATTAAGAGATACGAACAAACAATCAAACACACATACAAAAAAAAAAAAACCTTAAGGGCCTTTTCATACAAAGGGATGCTGTTTTTAATTTTATAATGTGGTCAAGAACCTCAAGAAAAAGTAAAACAAAAAGTGTTTCAGGAAGTTAAAAGAGTATTTGTTCCATTTGAATTAATTGATGGAACTTTCACCTATTTAATACCTGAATTCAATTATCCCTAACAATAGGTTCGTTATAAAACGGTGAGCGAAGTTCACTCGACAAATACACTTTCGGTAAGCCTTTTGGACAAACTGTGCCCACTGTGTTGAGTATCGCCCTCGGCCAACGACCTCGACGAGCCCTAGGAATAAGCCTAGCGATTCGGAAGTTTCTACAAGACCATCATCATTCGAGTTCCCTCCAATTAAACCGGAGCAATCTTCGCCACTGCAATGAGAGCCTGCTCTCACTCCAGCTTGTTTTTCATGGGTTCCACTGCCTACCTCTGAGCACCCATCATCTCCGCCTGATACACCATTTTCTTTCGATCCCTCTCCCTGGCGGGGGACCACCGTTTGACCTCCAAAGCAAACGTAATTTGGCATAATCGTGAGGCAAAAGAGTATGAACAGGAAACCTTTCCCGAAAAATGGAGGTTCATAGTTGACAAAATAAAAAAATAATGATAAAAAAATAATAAAAAATTGAAAGAGTTCAGAAATTCTCGGGAAATATTCGAAAGAAAAAAAAAAGGCTGTAGTGCAGGCGTCTTATTGAGGCGAATTAAACGTGCAATCGTCTATTAAACTTGCCATGTTTGATTTGGAGTTAAAGTCAACGGTGGGGAAAAGGTGCGGGGAATGGGGAAAACTATTCATTGCCCCACTACTTCCCCTCTATTTTTTATTTCTCTGCCCACCCTTCCGTTGCTGTAAAAATCAAAGATGGCAGCTATAATTTTCACCCACAAAACACTGAGCACTCGCCCACCAAAATTAAGACTGTTCTGCTAGCTAAATAAAAGGCAACATTGAGAGCATATTCCGTTGTTCTTACTTCACGCTTTCCGACGCCTGATTTCTGGTTCCAGATTTTGTTTCCTGCTATGCACCGCTGACGTTATTACAGTGAGCCGCAATTTTTCCACGTTGTCTAATGTGCAGTTATCACAAGTGTAACAACTAAACGAACATAGCACACAAAAACTGCATATTTTTTTCTCTCGGAATGTCTTATTTGCACAGTAACTGGAGGGATCTTGACGTAAATGAAAAATGTTGGGTTTTATCTTTAGGCAGGACATTTTGTTGACATGAGTCTACGGTATGCAAAGTCATGGTACTCGGTCGTGTAGTTTCTTTCGATCTGTTCTCCACTAAATAACGTTTCAGTCGCCATTTGATGTTTGTAGCTTATATAAGTGTTTCCTAACTCGTTTCTCATTAGTTTGAAGATTTTGGGAGGAACAAACTGACGAAAGCTTGAATAGACCTGAACTAAATGCGTTATTACGTTCTGATTCGCTTCGCTCAAACAAACGTAAATTATTTTATCCTTAAACTCCTGTAAAATAAACAGATCACACGAGAAATATGGTAGGATGCGCAAGCGGATCGAAAACACCGTTTATTATAAGATAGAAATTAGAAAGTTATAATTATTATTATTTATTTCATTTATTTATTTATAATTTTTTTTTTAATTCTTTAGATACTACTGTATGAAGAAACTAATATACGCTCGACAATATGTTACAAACCTAAATACTTGGTTACATGTAACTTGTTTTCAAGGCTTTCTTCAACATGAATATCCTTGGCAGAATCGAATTTCCACCTACCATGTATTTTAAGAGGTCTCAAAAAAAAATCGAGTTCCCACTATTACGTACCGCAGATGTCATACCACCGGATCTTAAACTATGAAGACTATAATGATTAGGGTTATACCCCAACTGACTTAAGCTATTCCTTAAGACATCTCTACAAATAGTTTAAGTAATCTTTTAGCTTCTCAGGATATAGGTAGAACTACTACGGTGAAAAACAAGGGGTCTAAATAAAGGGAGGAGACTACTCAAGTCAATACCAGAGAAATCTACGTAACGTTGTAAAACACCAACAGGACAGTACTTAGACCTGGAAGCACTAATAAAGACGAAATTCCCTTCCCTGTAAACATCTGCCTTACTACGAGTCACGAAGATTTGTATATAATCGCTGGGAAATTCAATATGCTTAGGAGCAATATTGCATAATTCATCATAACGAAAAAATCCTGCGAAAGCTAAAGAGCATAACGCAGCGATACGAAGATTCTTTAAAGTGGCATCTTTCTTGTTATGAATATCTAAAATACTCCTTATTATGTCTGTGGTAATAGGCTTCTTTTTCATAACTGGCTGTGACTTCGGCGTTTAGCAGCTTCGATGATATTCCTGCAAAATTTACTATCTAAAGGATTACGATCCAAACTAGGAGCAAAAGAATGAAACCATTTAAGGGCCGCATGAGCTAAAATTACTGAGGAACTAGAAGCGCAAGACCGCTGAACTTCAAATAGATATAGAGAAACAACACTAAGAGGAAAAGGTGACTGCATGTTGAAATGTCTAGTTTTAGACCAATCGAAAAACTTTCTGATAACACGAATGTAAGATTTAGTAGTTGTATCCGCCCTTGACCTCAACATAACTTCTAGAACCTCGTAAACGTTGATTGAATAAAATTGCTGAAAGCTTTTCTAGGAATTACTTGATAGCATTATCTATAAAGACAAGAACAAAGCAAAAATAACAAAAGAACAAAGAAGAACAAAAGAAAAAACGTCTTTTAGTAACCGTTCAAAACTCAATCGTTGTTGGGGCCAGTAAGACGAAACACTATCGTATGGGCCAGAGCCACGTAAATCAACAACCATAGATTGGGCCAGCGCCACATATATCAACTTTACTCCATTTAAGCCAGCACCACATGAAATGATAGGCTATAAATAGGCCATTGCTTCATAGATGAACAGTACACTGCCTTGGCCAGCGCCACCAAATGTAAATAATCTTTAGGCTAGTGGACACTCCCTTTAATGAATTACTCAATAAATTTCAATCTAAAGGCAATAATATTTCCTGTGAAAAGATCAGACCCTAAGAGCGAATTAAGGTTCTTTCGTGGGTTAGAACCTCATTCCCGATATGAATACTGTCAGCCACAAGATAACGACTATACACGTGTGCAATTAAAGGCCAGAAATGAGCCGAAGGCCAAAGAGGTATAACGAACGGCCTCCTAGGATTTGAGATAATGCAAAACGCGTGAGATGATACCAGCTGGAGGGACAACTAAACAATTTTCTCCCCTAAGAGATTGAAAGAAAAAAATAAACTCCCGAGGTGTTGGGATTCCAAAACCTGGAGAAATACTTGGGGAGCTTGTGATTATAATAATTAGCAAAGCAATCTACACTATGCGGGCCCCACAGGCCATCAAGAAGAAGAAAAAATTTCTCTAGTAATTTGCCAATCGTCAGTGTTAATTAAACGACTTATATAATCAGCTTTCTGATTCGAAGTGCGAGGGATCCATTGCACTTCTAACTGAATTCCTGATCGAATACAAATATCAAAAATCCTTCGGGCCATTTTGTGCAAATCTAATTTCATGCTACCCACTTCAACAATCTTAGCAGCTACTTGGCTATATGTAAGCCACTTAACGTGTGATCCTTCCAACGCTGACGCAAATGATTGTAATGAAAACTCAATAACAGATAACTCCCTCTACGTTGAACTTTGACTTCTCTCGTTCTCCGACCACATTTTGTGGCACACAAAATCATTGTTAAGGTCAATAATTGCTCCACTTCCAGTAGCACTGGCATCCGAATAAACAAATTAACTTAGATCTTTACTTACAAAGCAAAACCAACGTATTTTTTTTCCAAAAATACAGTTCTTTCTTGCAGTAATCGTCGAGAAGGGATATAGAATCCCAGTTATCCCTGCAAAAGGTGGAGAAGACACAATGTCTGGTCATCATTCTGCCAATGCTACCAACTACGGGGCCGGTAGAGATAATTTGACCTGTAAAGGAGGCCAACTCTTTAGCAGACACTTTGAAATCGGCTTCGATGATATGATCAATTGTATTGATTATCTTAACAATTCTTCTTTCTACAATTTTTAAAGTACTTAGTGCGGAATTCCAGGTTAAACCCAGCCAGTCCAATACTTGGGTGGGTTCCCATACCGATTTTTCTTCATTGACAACAAAACCCGCGTTACTCAAATCCACCCTTACGGCCAGGGCCTTAATGCGACAAATTTCGCTATCCTGAACAGTGTTTCTGGAGAAAGAGTTTGATTTGCACTTAGTGTTTTACAGTTTTGGCGTCAGAGCGTTGTCCCAGGGAGTCAGGGGACCAACCCCTCTTTTTATTTAAAGTCGCGAAAAATCCAATATTCAAAATAACGGTCAGCCAGAGATCACCAAAAGATCTATCAGAAGGATGGAGTGCCCTACGAATTGTAAGTTAAAATTTCGTTAAACTCTCAAATGTTATTCAATATTTAAAAAAATCTGTAATTGTTTTTTAGTTTGACTTGCTTCCTCTGGCAACCAGTACAAAAATAAACGGCAACCATACACCAGAAACCTTCAAAGCTACGGTAACGCTTCAAAACGAAAGCCCGAATCAGAGTTGTTAATCAGCAAATCATAAACAAATCTATGTCAGATATCTTTAGACGTTATAAATTCATTTTCTGTTGATCAGCCAAGATATAAAACTAAAACTTTAAGCATATCAACCTACTTGATATTCAGAATCCCTGACTTTGAAGGATATTTGCATGTACAGCTTTCAGGTAAAGTTGAATTCTTTAGAGTATCTTATAACGTGCAGTTGGTCAGTAAATGTGGGAAGTCTTTGATTATGAATTATACAATTTATTATTGTTTACCCAAATAATGACGCTGCTTAATCATTTGTGAAAGAGCACATTAGAGCATGTAGGTAGAGTACATGAGCTGCATATTCCGAAGATGTTTAGATTAATCAAAAAATTCTTAAAGAAAACATATTTTTACACACTTGCAGTTGACATTCAGCGACCAATAAAACCGTGATTGACTTGCCCAACTGGCATTGAATCCAACAAAAATGCCTCTCCCATCACTATCTATGCTTATTAAGTAATTATCGGAGTTTTGATGTCGGATGGTAGGAATGGTTTTGGTTGAATGTGCCTATCCTGCCTTTTTCCCTTCGTCATCATGAAGAAATAGACGCGGTCTGTAAAATTCCAAGGGGTACTTGGGCGTTGACGTCTGATTCGAAACCTATCAATGCATCTTTTAGCGGGGCTCAATTTTATAAAATGAGTACACTGATCGACTGCGTTCAGCAGTGACAACTTTGCGACGTCATGGCACCATTGACTTCTCAGGGTTTGTGAACACAGCGTTTGTGAACACAGTGTCAGAAACATGTGAGAAATCTGAGAAACGCCAGCTGTCGCTTTCATTTAGCCCCTCCATTGACCTCCATTTAAAATCGTGATTGCATGGCTTTGTGGCGTACGAAGTTACCGAGGTTGCGTAATTTTTCATTGCTCTTTGGGGGGGAGGGGGGGGCCACAACGGTCACCTAGAGGTATTTTGAACTTTTCAATATTTCGCAGAAAGAAAGGCGCCACAGAACTTTTTGATATAATTTTTGAAAAAGGCTCATCAAAAGGGTCCTTTCGGGAAAACTAAATGAATCTCCAATTTTTGCATCTGTCTGCGGACTTTCGATGTTGAAAGTCAGTGGCTCTTAAATGGTGTGCGCAAACTTAAGTTGAGTGCCCCATGATTTAGTAGGTACTCAGACATTACCCTCTCTCTGAGGGGAAACGCGGTTTCCATCTAAGCAACTTAAAATGCAACTGATTATTTCTAACAGCGCGCTATAAGACATCGTTTTTTGATTTACTCTCGCCATAAATACTTTTTGCAAAAAGAGAGAAACGAAATTACTGATTTGTTTACAGTTCTACTTATTTTTTTGAGACACCAGGGCAAGAGAAAATTTTGGCGTCTCAAAATCGTAATTTAGCATCACGAAGTCCGATTGCTTTATTGCAAACTCCTTTTCTTCGTCAGGCTCTTGTACATGAGTTAAAATAAAAAGAAACTAGGGACATCATTCATAAATCTTAGAATTATTTATTTATTTAAAAACCTGGAGGTACTAAGAGATCGATGTCGAGACGCTAAAAAAGCAAAATTGCAACAAAATGTGGTTGATTTATTACAACGTTCGTTGTCTTAATCCCACACAAAAGAGTTATTGATTACCTTTACGTCAACATCATTTTAAAATGTTTTTTCTTCGATGGCTCGCGCCTTCCACAACCCATTGAGTACCTAGCAACTGGTTTTACACCATGTTGAAATAATTAATACTGTATATGAGGTTGCTATGGCGATATCAGAGCCTCTTGGGGAAACTGTTACTTTTATGGCTTATAGTTACCTTATTTTCTGGAAAATTTAAAGTGTAAAAGTGTCGATCTATTTAAACATCGGTAGCTAAAACGCAACAAACCATCAGTTCAATTCATATCCTCCTTTACTGATTAGGAGCCCAATGTACTGAAATACAAACAGTATTTTTGAGAACTTAATCACTCTCAAAACCGTGATATATATTTATGCGTAAACAAGTACAAAAGTAGTTCAAATGGCCAATAAATACCATCAGAACCACGCATTACTACTGCAACTTGAGGGAAGACTCCTGCTTTAATCTATTTATTATTATCATCATTATTATTATTGTCATTATTAAAATTATCATTATTATTATTATTATTATTATTATTATTTTTATTATCTTCTTTTTTGCATCAGCCTAATTAACCTCCACCAAAACACCGAAATCTTAGACTGGTCGGACGAATGGCCATGACACATAAAAATTCATCGCACCCAAAACTGCATTATACTAAACATACTAGATGTCTAGTTGTTAAATGGAAAATACGGTTGTGACCAAACAACATAGACCTGAGTGAATAACCTATCGAACCTATTCGCCTTCTTGATCTAAATTTGAGCATACGTATTTTTGTTAAGCTATCAATGGCCTACATCTATTACACTGAAATACTGAATCGTTATGATATAAAACCAGACAGTGGTTTAGTTATAGTGTTTTGTCCATAAAATCACAGAAACGGAAAAAGCGAAGTTTTTGGCTTTTTTCGTCAGGAATATCTGTACGACAGAAAAGCTAAGCTAAAAGGGAGTAAAAAAGATGTAAAGAGGAAGGGAAAATTACCTTGGCCCCGCGGCAAAAGAATTAAAATGTCTATCCTTTAAAAGTTAGGGTACAAGAAAGATATTAACCTCATATCGCTGAGGCTTTTGTTTGGCAAGAAGAAATTTTAAGCATACCTGTACTTGTCAGGAACTCGATCTACTTAACTTCCCATTATGTTTAAAACAAAAACAAAAGCAAACAAACGAGAATACCTTAGGTATTGCTTATGTTTTTCTACGCAAATCATCTACGTCTTGAGTCTTATTTCTCCAAATTTTGCAACCGACAAAGTTTTCATCAGCAGATCGTTAATGAATCAGTCTTGTGAAAGACATAAAACTAAACTTATAATTTCACCGCAGTAAACACTTTTTTTATCATATTGCAGTTGTGATAAGAAGAACTTCGAAAAACCTACGTACAGACATAATCGAGTGTTGTTGCTCAGAAAACCTCATAACTGAAGTTTATCTTTTGTTTTTTTAATAATGTACTCTTTAAGTCCCGACCTTTTCACATTAATTTTTAAAATAGAAATTTGCATACTTATTCTCAAAGTTGCTTTATATAACAATATTACCCATTCTTATTATTCATGTCAGTTAACCTTGTTCAAGATAAAACGTCTACACATCGAATAAACCTTAGAAGTCCTTTGATTAAATTTGAAATATTCTCTTGGCCTCACTGGATATGGGCGATAATCGAAATATGAGAAAGTCATTGTGAGTGTTTCCATAGTAATTGCATAGCATCTACAACGTTTAATGGCGGTCAGTCCCAAAGTTATTCCAGGTAAAATACAAGATAGACTCATTTATGCATGCGTTTCACAGTGCATCGATGATAGTTAGAATATTCCTCATTATTACTGTAACGAATGAAAAGGAAGAACCACAAGGATCTAGAATTAAAGGGGAAAAATCTCCTCAAAGGGATAGAAGACAGTGTACAGCAACTATTGTGACAGCCTCTAGCTTGCTAGCAGGCGATAGTTTGCGTCTACAAGCGCGAGACTCAGCGCGGCGAAAATTCCCATTTGAAAGCGCGGGGTAGGGAGGAAGTGGAAAATTTTATTCATCTATTTGTCTGTTATATAGTTACTCACGTTCAGTTACTCACTGCTTGAAGATGGCATAAGCATGCCGAAACATGTCTATCAAAAAAGTTGTCTATTTCTTACAATATTTATCATACTTGCTACTATTACGACCTTAAAGGCAAATGACTTGCTAAAATTCAGATTTTAAGATTTACTTTTGTTCGCTGGACAGCCAGCTAAGCATAAAATCATACAAACTTATTGCACTATTTATGCTCGCCTATGCATGTTTTGATGCAGTAATTACGTCAATTATTCAAAATGGCGCTGGAAATTAAAAATACATGATGAGAAGAATCAACGTTTAAACAGAGAAAGAACAAATGTTGCCAGTCATATGCTACTATTTAACAGGTCAACGTCTCATTCGTTAACCCAATTGCTAGACTAATCATACCATCAACATAGATCGTCCCTGCATCAGCACCCATAGAAACGCAGAAGAATATGAGTATTTTGTTGTAATGTTTACATACTAAATTTTAAAGATATCTCACCTGGATTTTTATGTCTTGTACATACCTTGTTTCTTGTCCAAAGAAAAAATATATTTAGGAGAAGCTGTTTATAATTTTTTTTCAAAAACAAATTCATAAGAACATACTGGTTTGTATTAGACTTTAACAGTATGTTATAATTACCTCGGGATAAATTACAAAGAAACGACGTAGCGCAATTTATTTATTTAGGTTCAGTTTCTTGCGTGATTTAAGTGTTTGATTAGTTTTGACTTAACATTTTAGAGTACTCTTTACTTTTTTTCAATTTCTCAACAGAAAAGTAAAGGTTAGCAGCACAAAATAAGTATATTCTATGAGATGGAATGGTTCAGATGTTATAAAGATAATTATAAATGACAGATTTCTATGACCTTCATGATCTCATCCACTGTTGATAATAAACTTGTAAAATAGAACTGTGAGGGTCCTTTCTCCATATAATTGATGAGCACAATCTCGATTTCTATGAATATACTTCGGTTTTCAGGTGGTTTCAGCTGCTTATAACTTTGTTCAGGGAATCAATCCACATACCTACCTGTATTACATTTTACCAGTAGGTTACAATTACCTTGGGATAAATTACAAACCTGAGTTCTCTTGTGTTATATAAAAAGTGGTTTGGGTTGTTAGACTTAACGTTTTAAATTTCATAGGTGTCAAAGATTTGAACACCCAGATAAAGGTCAGCATGACAAAGTAAGAGTATTTTGCGTGAAAAATTATCAATCAGCAGATCCTACACACATCGTCGCGTTAGAATGATTTAGGTCAAGTAATTTCGTTCTCTGTTGATTTATAGGGAAATACAAAAAGAAATTTTAAGCGCCCTTTCTCCTTGTAATTGATGTTTATAATCCTGGTGACTTTATAGGAAAAGCTTCATCTTTCAGGTCTAGCCCAATTAGTTAGACTGTTTCATAACGTACAGCAGATCTGTAGTTATAATGTTGCTTAAAATAACGAAACTCACAATTCAGTAATTGTTCACCCAAATATAAGAAATTTTGCGAATGGGTCAATGCTACAACCTTCCTCAGCGGCGTCAGACTTCATCTTTAGGAAGAGTTATATGAGCAGTGTTAAGTTTGAATTGATGAATTGCAAGGGTTAATAATTCGCCGTCGGGGTACCCTTTCTCGAAGAAAGCATTTTTTTTTTGTTATTTCACGTTGTTGTTTTGCCGAAGGAAGCTAGATTAAATAGATACAGAGCACTGAAAAGAGTGCAGCGAAGAAGCAAAAAATGAAACTAAACAAAATCTGCATTATTGTTCCAAATTTTTCAATGAAGCTCATCCAACAGCCCATCTGTAACAATTCCATTGTTTATAAGAATAATATTTTTTAGATTACTTAAAACTTTTACAAAAGTCAAAAGTCAAGCTTCATTTGATTTAATAACACTGCAGATAAAGCTCAAGCGAGACTTGACACTTTCCTGACATCAGACTCAAAGGTAAGGTCTACACGATGTTTTATTGAAGGCTCTGGTTTACAGTAAAGATGATATGACTCCCTCGTTGACAACTTAATAGCTTGGTACAATGTTCTAAACTCGGGTGCCATGTCCCTCCAAAAGCCACTTTCATGTTCAAATTATTCTCACTGTAACAGCCTTGTTTGATGATTGCATTTGAACCATGTTCTCAAACAGATTGAATACCACGTGCTACAATGAGCTAGAATTCTCAAAATGAGTTAAACAATTTAGAAATGAACTACAAAATTAGACCTGAAACACTACCAAATATCTAACGGAGTGATATTCTCAGACCTTTCTATTTACTTAATTAGTTATTATTATTATTATTATTATTATTATTATCATTTTATTTTTAAGAGAAATATCAATAATATAAGCGTAGTTTGGTTTTATTTATTTGTCTATTTTTCAACTAGAGATACCCATGAAATTCAATATTTCGACTCGCAGCTTGAGTGCAAAATACTAGCAATCGATTTGTGCAAAAAAGCTATTCATATTGTTTTCCTAGCATTAACTTATAACTGACTTAATTACCCAAACGTTTGTCGAAGTCATTTACTTAGACTTCACTCTAGGTCTACTTTACTCTAAAAAATTGAAATTACGTTATAACGATTGCAAAAATGAGCTACTGATATCAATTAAGGCCTGAACACTAATTAGTGATGTGCTATTTAGTAAAATCTTCTCCTTTTTTTGTTCATTTTTATTTTTTTTTTCCATTTAGAGATACCAATGAAACAAGTAAAACAAAATAGAACGAGACAAAACAAAACAAAACAAAACAAGGCAAAGCAAAGCAGAGCAAATCAAAGCAAAGCAAAACAAAGCAAAACAAACAAAAACAAAATAAACAAAACAAAACAAACAAACAAACAAAAAACTCGACACTTAGCTCGATTGCTCGCTAGACGAGTCGTGGAACTAAGTTACGTAGGCTATCGTTATATAACCTCTCATAGCTAAAGTCTTGACCATAAACTTTTCCTAAGTTCTTTGATATAATCTGCAGTCTCAAATAACCGTTTCCGTTACTTTCATTAACTGAAAATGCTTGTAAACGAGTCAAAGAGTTCTAAGAAATTAACTATTTAGATTACTAGGATACTACTAAGCATCTGCCATATGAACCGAACAAGCTGTTTTATAGTCCTTCTAAATACTGTTCTTTTTAGATTAATAATGCACTTTAAGTACAAAATACTCCCAAACTTGTTTTGAGTTAAGAATGAGCCACAGAGCTTTGTTATGCTACTAAATCTGCTGTGATCGACGTATTTTCCTCAAGATTAGGTTGATTTTTTTTCTCAAATAGTGCTTGTTTGTTTCCTAAACTAGAGATACTTATAACACTTAGCTGTCAATACACAATCTGAGAGTTAAACATTTGTGTTTGCCATTATGATATATGTTATTTTATCAAATTACGTTTTCTGCTCTGTTTTCTACAAACCAGGTCATGTTAGTATATGCTAAAAGCAATAGACCTACATTATCGCTTAGTTAGACATATCGGAACTGAGCAAAAAAATTAATAAATAAAGAAAAGAAACAGACTAATTGAATTCGGAAATAAAGACAGAACTGCCACCTATTCAGAGATGGCGCCCAATATTAATATTAACTATACCCTGCTATTGAATCTAAATGAATAAAGGCTGATGGTTTCGATAGAAACTGTTTGGGCTGCGTCGGTGGGAGTAATGAAATAACTTGGATATATCAACTAAATTGAAGTGGTAAATTGGCCACCGTAACGATTACAAAAGCTAACGTTTCGAGCGTTAGCCCTTCGCCGGAGCGAAGGGCTAACGCTCGAAACGTCAGCTTTTGTGATCGTTACGATGGGCAATTTACCACTTCAACTTTGTTGATATATCCAAGTTATATTGAATCTAAAGTTTAGTGCACAAGCTAACTAATTTACGTTATGACTAAATCAGGGGAAACGAAAACTCGTCAGATTTTGTTCACTAAGCTACTTTCACAGACACTGTACGTGATGATTACTAGAAATCCTTTTTTTCTCTCCGGTGAATTCTTTTATTCCTTTCTCCAGCCCTGACGGTCTCTTTACTGATAAAAAGGAGAAAAGCACAATGATAAACGAAAGCAAAACATATCTAATTAGTTGGTTACTTGATCTACCGATCAGACAATCAGAAGGTCGGCAATCCGTTTGGGCTGTCTGTTCCAGGCAGGCAGCCATAAAAATGGGTCAGGCGATTACCCTGCCAACTGGTTTAGCGTACAGTCAGGCAGACAATCCGGCAAAAGTTCAGGCAAAAACTAAACCTGATAGTCTCAATAGCAGTTAGATAGACAGGTCGGTCAGCCTCACAGTCATTAGCCCAATAAGTTGATGTAGTCTTACAGCTTTCCAGTCTTTCCAGACTTTTAACAGTTTGATGAGATATGGATCAAAACACAACCTTTTCATGAGCTTTGTTTCCGCACCCCGTCAGTCGGTGGTTTCAATATTAAAACAAACATAATAAACATTTACCTTGGCTCGTTTACAGAGAGCTAAAGCCTGGTATCAAACACTTTTTCTTGACCTTGTTACAAAAAGAGATAGGAATATGTACAAATTAAGTTACCATGTTATGAGTCTATTAATTCAAACACAATGCTCACCTGTCTGTGTTGAAATGTCTTAAAAATTGAGGTACACCATGTCATAACCACTTTTTGGATTTAATGAGATGTACCACGTGGCAGCTATGTATTATATATCCGAGCAAATATCTGTAAAGCTATAAATGTTATAAAAAGTAATTCAGCTCCACAAATTCAAATGTGACAATGTTGAATTTCAGTACTTCAAGACAGTTTCTGGCCCTTCACTGTGACGACGCATAATAATTCTCAAGTGTTCTGTTTTGTGCTTTCAATTCAGGGACTTCTTTTTTCGACTTTCTTCAGGCGATAAGTTAGACTGATTATCATTCACGATATAACTGCTTTGAGTGTACATTGACTGATTTATTAGGAATTTTACCCTTATCTGCAATCTCCATGTCAGGCTCAAGCCCCTTCTCTTCTTGTTCAACTTTATTGGCTTCATAAAGTTCTGTATTTGCCAAAAAAAGGACACTAGTACTCAGTCTTTCAATCTTGTCTCTTACCTGAACTTATTAAAGAATCACTGATTTTTCCAGTGACTAGAAAGATGAAAGATATGCTTCCACAGCTGATTTAGTGCATTAACCTCTGAAGTGACCAATAAAAAGCTTTCCTGTCATTTACCTTTCTCACTAGGTACTGGAGTTTCATCACTCTCCACTTTCTCCTCAGATTCGCCAGCTGTGGGATAACAAAGTTCTGAATTACAAAAAGGTATAAGTACCATTTAAAACCCTGCCCCTCTATTAAGCCATTAAATTTGCCCAGTCTGCCGTTAATTCCATAAGAAATAATGATCTTAAGGTAGTAGCAATCTTATAATACGAATATTAAAAAAAAAAACCGAGGAGGAACTGTAACTTTATTTCAAGTGATAGAATCTATTTAAAATGGAATTTATAGCTCTTTATATTTTCATATGTCGAAAATAACTAAATTTCAAATGTAAATACATTAGTAATAGGTTGCTAAGGAAGATCTCAAAACAAAATGTATTTAAAAATCTGCTGACTCTGATTGAAATAAGTAGAATACATAGATAGAATATTAAAAATAATAATAATAATAATAATAGTAATAATTATAAACTTCAACAGTACGCAGAAATGAATTAAAGTTATGTTAAGCAATGTACAGTTCCTAAGAAATAAAAGTTTTTACCTTCCTCAGTTAGCTCTTCAGTGTCAGGAGTGTCTTCACTTTCCACTTTCTCTTCAGATTCCCTGGCTGAAATATTAATGATAATAATAATAATAATAATAATAATAATAATAATAATATATTGATATCAATAATAGTGGCAATAATTGCAATAATAGAAATGAATGATCATAATTATAACTATAATTATAACACGCTTGAATTGTATGCAGAAATATATTAATATTAAGCAGGGTACACTTCCTAAAAAAACGTCATATTTACCTTCCTCACTTAGCTCTTCAGTGTCAGGCTTTTTTTCTCCTTGACCTGAAGAAATACATGTTAAACAAATTGAACTCAACGATTGATGTTTAGTTTAATACTTACAATTTACGAAGTGATCGAGATTTTAGGAAGATTAATGCTTATTCGAGAACGTAGAAACAGTCAGAGATAAACTTTGACCATCTTTTAAAGCCTTTGCTGGAGGGTTACTAATATACCCAATCATCATTGTCTCTGTTTCTCGTGTACTGAATGAGTGCCTTTAACTCTTGAGTGACAAATAATATCAATATTATTAATAATAGTAATAATAATAATAAAGCTAATAGTAATAATGATAATTATAATGATAATAATAAGCTTGAATTGCATGCGTAAGTAAACTAAAGTTATGCTAAGCAATGTACATTTCCTTGAAAAAAACCTCATATTTACCTTCCTCAGTTAGCTCTTCAGTGTCAGGATTTTTTCCTCCTTCTTGACCTCCAGAAATACCTGAGCAAATCATACTAACCCATTGATGTTTGTTCGACCACGTGATCGAAATTTTGGAAACATAACTGATTATTCGAGAGCGTTGAAACGGTCACAAGTAAATTCTAGGACCTCTAAAAGCATTTGCTATGGGGCCACCAGTTTACCCGGTCACCACTATCTCTGTTGCGTCAAGGCATATGTAAGTGCATATGCAAGGCCTACCCGTAGATTTTCTTGATAAAAGATACATGAGTGTTCAGTCACTCAGTAGTGTTTTTATCTAAGAATTTTAAGACCTCTTTTTTTCAGTTTCTACCAAATTTGAAATATTCTATAGCAACTCATATAGAGCCTTGATATCTTGATTGACCAAGTAAAAACGATTTTCTTCTTTACCTTTGCAGCTTTGCCCTAGAATCTCTTGACTCTCCAGTTGCTCCTCAGATTTTCCTGCTGTGTGATAACAAAGTTATTGGTTTAAATGAAGTATGAGAACTCTGAGAGTGACGTATAGAATACAATTATAATGTAACCTTCATAGTCATTGTGCAGGCTAACACTATTGCCGTCAAATAGATAAGGTGAATTTCATTATAAACCCGGCCCACAGGTAGGCCAGGTAATTGGCCCAGTTAGCTAGGAGTTTCATTGTTTTTATCTTGCTCACTTGACTCTTAAGTCTTAGCTTTTTTTTCTTCTTCTCGACCTACGAAGTACATTACAAACAGAAGGTACTTATTGAATGATGTTATTCTGTTTGTTTGTTTGTTTGTTTGTTTCATTTTGGGAGATCACCAGGGAGATAAAAGTGAGAGAGAGAGTGTTGAGACAGAGGTAAATTTTTTCAACTTGGTACAGCTTTTGTTGAAGGGCCACCAATTAACCATATAACTATTATCCCTGTTACCTTAGGTACGCAATGAGTGCCTAAATAAGACCTACACGTATGAGCCCGCAACCTCTGACTCTATCAACGCAGAGGTGAAGCTGCTGTTCGCTTTCGGTCAGCTGTTTGTTTTGCAAAAGAATCGAATTGAGAGCATCTTGACATTATTAAAGTAAAGTGATTGGCTCACTGAAACCGGCCACAGTTGCTGTATCGACGCATATATCTAAAATGACTGACACCAAGCTGAGGTTAACTTTCAGTCAGACTTTTTTTTTAATAACTTTCAATTGAATGTATCTTAACATTATGAAAAGTTAGATAATGTGCTCACTGAAATCGCACAAATTACTGTATATATTTTACTCTTGTATCAATGTACACCAACGATGAGTCTCCTCCATCAAAAAGGGTTCCCGTAGGCACCTTAACCTTCAATCACTTATCATCAGTTCCGTAGATCTGCTATAACTATATCAATATAGAGGATTGCAGTCCGGATATTATTGCATCGCTCTCACAATAGCAACATAACTTGGAAGGATAGTCAACACCTCCTGATAATGATTGTTTACAGCAACGTGCAGGGTAAGTGGATATTTTGTTCAAAAAGCTGCAGTTTGGATTTAAAATGCGAGACAGTCGAGTTTGCGCGTGCATGTGTATACTTTTGACCAACTGACGGCTCCGTCAAATCTGTGCATTTTACCTTACTTTAAAACTTAATTAAATCGCACTGAGCAATTTCTCCGAAAAGTCCTTCGAAGATCGAAAGAACTATACTTTGCCTTCCAAAAGCCAGATTTCGGGTCAATTATTCTGTTTAGTTCACAATTAAATAACGTGTTCATTTTGACCTATATTTAATCTAGTCGAATCATGTCTAATAACGGCCGTCCCGGTCAACATATCGGCCAACTATCGGTCGACTGTCGACCGACTATAGGCCGACTATCGGTCGACATATCGACCGATAGTTGACCGACAGTCGACCGATATATCGGTCATCTATCGGCCGATATGTCGACCGATGTGTAGCGATCAACTATCGGTCATGTATCGGCCAAGCATCGGCCAAGTATCGGTCAAGTATCGGTCAAGTATCGGTCAAGTATCGGTCAAGTATCGGTCAAGTATCGGTCAAGTATCGGTCAAGTATCGGTCAAGTATCGGTCAAGTTTCGTTTAAGTGTCGGTAAAGTATCGATTCAATTACTGACCATATCGATGATCATGTGTACAAAGGGCATAGAAAACAAACTTCAAATGCACCCCTGTAAATCTAAATTGATGTGTATTGGCTCCTCGTATAATTTGAACAATAAGAATACCGAACAATCCGTTGTGGTAAACAACATACCCGTTTCACGAACTTAAACATAAATGCGTGGGAGTTCAGATAGGTGAAAAACTGAGCTGGGAAAGTCATATTGATATGATTTGTTTGAAGGCCAGTGCGGGTATTGAAGTTATGATATGCATTTCAACACGGGAGTTTTCAGTTTCTAGGATTTCCATTAATTTTATTCTTATGGATTTTATTAAGAGAGTTCTTGGATGAGTTTTTGAGACTAGTTGGTATCCCATTTCAGGTTTTAAGGCCAACAGGTGAAAAAGCCTTTTTTTTAACATTAAGCGAAGGAATTTTTAGTATAAAAATGCTCATACATTGAAGAACGTGTGCCGTAAGAGTGAACGCTGGAAATTTTCGAAAACAAATTCGAAATATTACTTGGTGCAGAGGTAGCATTGATGTCGTATATTAAATTAGCAATTTTCTCATAATACTGTAATTCTAGTGGAAGAAGTTTTCCTTTCAAAAAACTGAAAGGGTATTGCATGCTCCCTTACTGGGGCAAAGTGAATAAGACGGAGTAAGCGTTTTTGTGAGACAAGAAGACCATTTAACAAGGTCTTAGATGCACTTCCCCAAGAAGTTAATCCATACGTTATAAAAGGTGCAATGAGGGATTTATAACTATCAAGAAGAGTTCCATTAGGAACGAAATGTTTTAGCCTCGCAATTAGACTGACAGTTTTACTTAGTTTTAGGGTATAGATATGGTTTTTCCAACTTAGACTAGACTTTAGTTCATAATAGTTAAACTCTTAAGATTATAGACCAACGACATTATTAATCTTGTATTATTAGTTGCAATCTCTTTTTTACGTATGTACAAACACGCCCTCTATGTAAACCAGCTGATTTTTCTTTGGGCTAGCCTGTTTCTTTCATTTAATAAAGTATACCTACCTACCTACCTACCTACCTACCTACCTACCTACCTACCTATTTACCTACCTACCCGCGCTAGGATGTCGATTACTGGTATCGGTTACCGGACAACTCAACCCCTGGACAATTAGCCCCAGACGATTAGCCCCTCGTCTTTGGGCAATTAGCCACCTTTCTCTGTACTATTAGCCCCCAACCCACCATCCATGAAAGAAACTATGCTCTTGCTTTTTACTTTACAAACGTTTCCCTATCATGTATTTTGAATTGAACAATGTTGTTGTTATTTGCTTCTGAACTGGATATATGTTTATCCTTTCGGAGGAGACGTCGACTAAGCAGATTTATGAACACTGACTTTAACAACAGTTAAGTTTTGTCTTTTACGTTGTCAAACTACGTATACAAAGGAAAGAAAATACATACGTTACAATATTTTACAGATACAGCTAACTACAGGAATTGCGAAAGTTATAAAAAGAAAATCACTAATTAAACTACTTACAATTCCGGTTGCCTTCTCTTCTTACTTTTTGAAGCAAGGCACGTATCTATTTATCCTCTTACAATAATATGCGTGTTAGGTAATACGCGTATCTTGAAACAATAGGTTTAGCGCCAAACAATGAGTTATTAATTCACGAGGGAAACTCAAACTCGCTACCACTACAAAAACGAAATTCAAGAGGTAAATTCGAAGATAGCCGATTAAAATGATCATACCGCAACAATAGCAACTTTAATTACGCGATGTTCTATTGTCGACAAAAAGGATGGAGGAGCAATTTAAAACTATCACCTCTTTGTTAAAAGCCGAGCGCGCCTCCAGTGTTTTTACTGTTTTTACTAAAGTAGAACGACAACCCTCAAATATCACTGATTGTTTTAGTCCAGCAACTTAACTTAGCCTATTTCTCAATTCTCAATTCCTCAATTTTCTTTTACGTTACTAGTAAAACTAGATAGTTTTAAAACTATCACCTCTTTGTTAAAAGCCGAGCACGCCGCCAGTGTTTTCATCGGAAAGACTAAAGTAGAACGACAACCCTCAAACATCACTGATTTTTGTTAGTTCAGCAATTTAACTTAGCGTTATTCTAATTCCTTAGAATTTTTTTGGAAAAATGCATTTTTTTCTTCTCTTTTATTAACGTTACTAGTAAAACTATCCAGTAAAACTAGATATTTTTAAAACTATCAACCTTTTGTTGAAAGCCGAGCACGCCGCCAGTGTTCTCGCTGCAAGACTAACTTATATCCAGAAAAGGGCACTGGCTGTTATTTTCCCGGTGATAGACAACAGCGATGCTTTAGTCAGCACTAAACTACCAAGCATTGAACGTTACAATGAAGATATTTGTAAGAAGACCTTTAATTCTATTTTAAATGACAAGAGTAACTGGTTAAGAAATCTTTTACCCTCAGCCCATAAGTCGTCTTACCATCTAAGAGGATGCAGGCGTTTCGAAACACCAATGTGGAAAACATATAGGTTCAGGGACACATTTTTATTGAAATCTTGAATTGGGCATGATGTTATATAAATATAGCTTTATTAATTTTAATGATGGGTTTTATCATTTTACATTATTCAATTTCACTTTTAGGCTTATTATTATTCTTACAGTAGTCATACTATTAGATATTCTGTTACAATTTTTGGAAATACGCAATTCAGCCCCTTAGAGGGCTGCCATGTATGTATTTGTGAAATAAACCTTTATCCAAAAATAAACCTTTACCCCATAGTGAAGGGCATTTTCCCCTTTAGGTACCCCTGTGTGAACAGCGCCCTCATGAGCGACTTCCCAACCTCTCTCCCCTGGTGCTGCTTATTCGACACGCCGATAATTTTGCGACGATTTCAATTCCATCTTCGCCGAGTCTCGGCACAATTCCTTCAGCACAACAAACAACAAAAGGCTTTTGTTTAAACTTGTGAGGTCGAATCTACCCCACAAAATATGTACATTATGCAAAACAGCTTTTTAACTTAATTGGTCAATCATCATCAATCCTTTTCATGCCTCATGGCCTAGCTGGCCAATAACAAACGTTAAATTGATCCACGAAAGTTCTATTCCTAATTTTGCAGAACGTTCCCTCGATAATTTGCAACGGACGATCCTTCCTAGATGTAAAGACCTTTTACTACACCGTAAAATACTGACTTGTGTTAAGACCTAATAAAATGCTTTTGCCCTACATACGTTAATTTTTTTCTAGCTAACCAATTAGCGTTTTGAATTTCTCTCCCGCTTCCCACCCGTTCCTCTTCCGCCTCCCGTACCCTCCCCGCCCCGTATTTTTATGAGCTCCCCCCCCCCCACTATTCACCGGCATGTAATTAGAAAAACTTAATAAATCTGTTTCTCCCAAGAAGTCCAGAATGCTGACCTATCTTATTTGTACAGGTGTGCACCCTTTAGTTTTATATCAAATAATAACCTGTTTCAAATATTAGGCTATTGAGGTTCTTGTGCAGAGGGGTTTAAACGTTTTATTTCAAGTGCTTCTTGGTATAGTTTGCACCACATAACAAATTACTCAATTTTAAAATATGTGCATCCTATAATAAATGCGTTATTAACAGATTATTTGTTAAACAACAACAAACATATGAAACATATGTATGAACTGCGGTTATGAGACGTATATGTGAACGATCCTTCGCAGTAAAGCACTATTTGAGCAATAGTGAAAATCAGACCTGAAAAAATTTCTTTTTTTCAGGTCTGATGCACTCTGATCAGGTCTGGCAGAGGTCAGTGGTTCGAATCCCGTACAGGCCAAAAATTTTTTTCAGGTCTGATTTTCACTATTGCTCAAATAGTGCTTTACTGCGAAGGATCGTTCACATATAAGATTATTTGTTGTTAGGCTTTAAAGAAAAGTACACCGAAAGGAAAACCTTTGAATGTGTGCCAAGAAAATGTTTAAGATAACTTAGTTGTGAGAAATTTTGGTTTGTTGTTGCTGTTCTTTAGGCTTTGAATGTAGATGATTATGAAATTAGAATGCTATGCAGTAAGGTTGTTGCAACTTTTTCAAAATAAGAACGAGTAACCAAATATTCCTCCTTTTATCCAACATCCACTTTTAAATTGCAAAAAAAAACATATTTATATTATGCTGTAATAAAACTAATGATTGAATGCCGAGCATCAATGTGAATCAGTTATTATCGTAATTACCATTATCATCATTAGTTTTACTTGCAGGAAAGTAGAAAGTCGAATGGGGGATGGGACGAGATTGAGGAATATTTCATAAGTCCAAGTATTTTGTTTTTAGCTAATTTTTGGGAAACAAAAAGGACAAAAAAGTCCTGGAAGAAAAATAAGTTGAAACAAGAATGTTACTTCACTGCCCTCTTAGCGCGAAAGTAATTCCAGGCTTCAATTCATGTTCCTCCTGAAAAAAATGGTGCCTTTTTTAAGATCAAATAGAGAGATAGTCACTTAAGCTTTTGATGAAATGAATGCACTCAAAACCCATCTCCAAATTTGAGTTTTAGAATGTAATTCTCTTTTCGGATGAGAAATTGCAGTAACAGGTATATATCTTGTAGTAACCGGTATATATCTTCTAGTAAGCGGTATATATCTTGTAGTAACCGGTATATATCTTGTACATCGTCTATTGGGAAGGACAGTACCAATGGTTTTTAAACCAATTGCAAACAGAAGCGGAAGTCGTGCAGCACCTAAAATTTTTGCAGCACCTAAAATTCGTGTCTAAACCTCTCGAACGCGGAGTAACAGTTATATCCCTTCTTTATCGCGCAGAGCCTCCTACCATTCTCCCTCCAAAGAAATGTGAGCGCGATCTCTCATCTCTGTGTGTCTGTGTGTGTGTGTCTTTATTGTTCAAAAGATAAAATTACATATCTTATGTTACATCTAATACAGGAAGTACACTTTCACAAAGCTACATTATACTTAAAAACAATTCTTTTAAAAAAATGTATTCTTAAAACGGTTTGTGCGAATAGCGGGCATGACAGGGGATTTATTTCTCAAATTATACCTCGTGATCTTGGTCTCAGGGAAGTAGGCTCTAAGAGGATGGCTCAGCATAGTTGAAACCTTGCGACAAATTTTGTGATCTTGCGTTTTAAGTAAGTCACCTATCACTAATTTCTTAGATATGTATTTACGTTTAAAACAGCGATCTAAAAACTGCTGGGCTATAGTTAGCTCTGACTCAGAGGCCCCATGCACAGATAGAGCATAAGTGATATTAGGTAGGACAATGGAATTAAATAAAACATCTACTTCTGCTTGGCTACATCCTTCCTTGCGGAGGCATCTGATAACGTATAACCCTTTATTAGCTTTACCTAACTTTTCTTTTAGGTGAGTACTGAATTTGCAGTTCGGCTGAAACGTGAGACCAAGAATGGTTATTGTACTAGTCTGAGGTATGCCAAAAATACTTTTGTAGGCCTCGGCAGTGTGACCTTTTTTATACATAATAAGCTCTTTACATTTAGTAGAATTTGAATTCATTCTATTTTGGCTTGCCCACTGTAAAAACTGATTTATTAAGTCTACAGAGTGATCTTTATAATAATATACCGGAGCAATAATCGTACAGTCATCAGCGTATTTGAAACCAAGTGTCTCGTTCCCTAATTTAATTTCCAGATCGTTAAGAAATATATTGAACAAATAAGGTCCTGAAACACTACCCTGGGTTGTGCCCTTGTTAACTGTTTTCCAATTACAGACATGATTCCCGAAAATAACTCTTTGTTTTCTATCTCGCAAAAAACCTAACCACCAGTTTATGATATACGGGTTAAGTGGTAGACTCTTAAGTTTCTCAGCAAGGAGTTGATGGCTCACAGAGTCAAAGGCCTTACTGAAATCCATCGCGAACATCCGCACTGCCTTGCACTTGGGATCATCAAGAAACTTGCAGATCTTATTCTGTATAAGTAGCAGAGCATCTGTGCAGCTCCCTCCTTCTCTATACGCGAATTGACTATTCAACAGCTGTTCCTCTACCGGCCTTTGGGCGTGAATCTTATAGACTGCCTTTTCCAGGGCTCTTGCTATTACAGGGGTTACGTTGATCCCCCGGAAGTCCCCTCTTGCCACTGGAACATCAACTTTTGGCAGTGGGTTTATACTTGCCCTTTTCCACGATCTAGGCCATTGGTGCGTAGCGAGAGACAAATTCCATAGCTTAGTAATGATTGGAGTGAGGATCTCCGCATGGTCTTTCCACACCCAATACGGAATTTGGTCAGGACCAGTTGCAGTCTTCTTTAGAGTACTCAGTGAGTTCCATACATATCGTTCACTAATTTCCGGGACTTTCACCTCAGGACCAATTTCAAGTAACGCGGGCTCAACGTAATCGCCATCCGTACACAGGTCACCGAAATACTCGTTCAAATCTTGAGCGGTCTCTCTATCCAGCGAAACGTTTGTGGACCGCCGGCGTTGAGATATCAAGTCTACGTTTTTCCACCATTCTCTGCTCCCCATTTTGCCCTCCAGAAGCATCCTTCTGTTTTCGCCAATAACCTTCAACACATTTCTACTAAGCTCTCTATGCTTATTAGTACGTAAAACAGAGATGCGAGACTTGCTACGTAGCATGTATTTAACTAGCGGTGTCATCCAACTTGGATCACGGGACGAAAGGGAAACCGTTCGTAAAGGCATGCACCAGTTAATATTTGCCAGGATCTTCAATTCTAAGATGTTCACAGCTGTTTCGATACTATCCGCCTCCAAAACATCATCCCAGCATTCTGATGCGAGGGCAAGGTAAAGAGCTTGCTTCCTATGCTCACGACAATCCCTAAATTGCACTTTCTTACGAATAGGCTTGAGTTTCTTGCCCGCTGGAACTATAAATCCAATGTGATCCGTCTTAATCAGCATCTTTATAGATAAAGCTTTTCCGAAGAGCTCTGGCTTATCTGTAAGACAATTATCCAAAAATGAATTCCCTCGTGTTGGAAAATCCACTAAAGCAGTCCAACCAGTAATGCGTTTAAGTCTCGTGAGATCAAGGTGATTAAGATCGCCACCGCAAACAATAGTAGCGTTTGGGTGATTATCCAGCATTGTGTCAAAGACATTAAGAAGATAATCCATTAAATCGCATTGCTGGTATGATGTCTTCGGGGGGTGATAAAGACCAGATAAAAGAATGTAATTCCCACTTGGCAGCAACACAGTCAGGCAAATAAACTCGTATAAATTAGAACGATAAACATCAATAACTGAAAGATTACTCCTTGTATAGATAGCAACACCTCCCCCATTCCTTAGATCGCATCCAGACCAATTCCTATCCCTTCTGAAGATATTATAACCCGAGATATTGACCACCGTATCGGGTACCTCAATTTTTAAATGAGTTTCCGACACAACACAAGCATCGATGTCATTATTTCTTAAGTCGGCCTCCAGAGCCACAACCGCTCGCACCCGACTAGTTGTTTTCCCCAAACTACAGATGTTAATAAACAAAAGTTTAGGGACAGCAAGCTGACCAGAACTAACAGAGGTGTGTTCGCAGGACACCACTTGTTTTGGTACACTGACGAGATTGCTAGGGTTTCGTCGTTTTTCAACCCGCAGCCGGGGAATAGCAAACCCGCTTTCCGCCCTTCGTCCAATGACGACAGAAATATTCTGAATAGATCTCTCCTTCACATGCTGAACATTTTTTCTCAAACCTCCCCGTTTACCACGAAACCTGAGCAGCTGTAGTTTCTTAAGCGTCTCTAAGACAGGGCTCGAAGGTTTACCAGATTTATTTCTCAAACCGAGTAAATAGTTTCTTCCATAACATGAAATCTTACTTTCGTCCGACCAGGTTTGCTTTCGTAGATCATAGCTCTTCTCTGAAGAAATAGGACCAGGGTTCGTCTCCACATCCATAAAAACTGTAATGTCTATCGTTAACAGGGAGCAATCCGTCGCCGCAAGCAGTATATAACCATGTTTAACCCATTTCATGATAGGCCTTCGAAGTCTATCATGGCGGTGCACTCTTGTTGAGTAGCACTTACGAGCTGAGAAGGAGATTCCAAAGACGTCGCAACCAACCGAACTTTTTCCTCTCCAAATAGGCTTGAGAGAGTCAAAGTCTTCATCCAAGTATATATTGTAAAAAAATTGAAGCTTAAAATTGATTAAAATAGCTAATAGAAGAGGAGCCAATATCCTCGTGGCCGCCATACTCGGCGCCTGCGCAATTCAATCTCTCTCCTCAGCCTCCTTGTGATGCAATTAGTTCACTGTGGATGAGACTGTCTACAGCCATTTCCAGAAAAGATGTTGTACTAAAGCATAAAAACGACAATACCTATGCAATGGGTATTTTATTTTGAGGGCGAAGGACAGGTCGTAAGACGCGAATGAATGTAAATGACAACTCGAAGATATAGCCTACCGATAAAAAAGCAATTGTAAGAACATATCACGCAACACCCCAAAGAGAGGATTATGAAATCCATGCTGAATACGTTTTTATTTTAAGGAGGCTTCAACAGATCTTTTTACCGCACGGTTAGTTCCTCGACAGAAACACTCTACTGTTTAAATAGTTCTGAGACATAAACACTCTACTGTCTTTATTATTCACCACTGAATTTTCTTCCGCCCGCCAGTGGAAAACTAGTCAAAACCCACTAAATGCAGATCAATCAAATATTTATACATGCGTACAACCTGTCACAAATGTCAATAATTCGCAACCGTACATTTGCTAAATAATACGTTCTACCTGTCAGAATTAAAAAGTCACTGCTTTTCCGATCTGCCTAACTTCGCTGCCGTCAAACCATTCAAAAGTTTTCACGGATGAGTACTATCCATCCGGGTATTTTCCGCGGACGGGTACTATATATATCTTATTGGACGTTTTGTTGTATAGTATCGCTGAGTATTCTTACGAGTTGTGCCGTATTTTTTTAATAATTTTTTTTTTTAATTTTTTTTTTATTAATTTTTTTTTTATTAATTTTTTTTTAAATATAGACGAGTGAGCAGCACTTCTGCGAACAATAGTTGTTAAACTTCTTTTATTTTCTGACGCGTTTCGTCTAACTGTCGTAGACTTCTTCAGGGGGTTTTACAAGTATAACTAAACGTCTGTATTTACAAGCCAAAGCTACAGGGGTCTATGACCGTAAAGGCTTGGCCGGATTTACGAAGAGAAACAGGCGAAGTTGTGAGAAATTTGTGAAAAATTTAACACGTGTAAGGTAAGATGAGAAATATATTTTGGAGGCCACGGTCTTAGCTAAAACCGTGGCCCCCAAAAACTTACTTATATAGATTAGCTATTGTTACAGTTTTCATGTAACACACAGTACAATCTAAGTCTGGCAGAATATTACTGATAACCTTCTTAATACGGGCATGACTGCAGTTGAACGTAGTCTTAAAGACAAGAGTCCTGCTTGGCCGAGATTTATGTTTAGGCGGCCGGGAGATCCAAGTCTCCCTCTCGTAGTAACGCACACCGTGAAACAGCGGCAGTAAAAACTTAAAAAGGATAGGCTCTAAGTCGCAGTCGCTTCCAAAACGGTTTTAGTTACCGTGGCTACCAAAACATATTTCTCACCTTGTCTTACACGTGTTAAATTTTTCACAACTTTTTCACAACTTCGCCTGTTCCTGTTCGTAAGTCCGGCCAAGCCTTTAAATCGCATCGGCCCCTGTAAATTTGGCTTATAAATACAGGTGTTTAGTTATACTTGTAAAAATCCCTAAAGAATTCTACGACAGTTAGACAAAACGCGTAGGAAAATAAAATTTTTAAAACTACTGTTCGCAGAAGTGCTTCTCACTAGTCTATATTTAAAACTTTTTTTAAAAAAATAAGAAAAAATAATTAAAAAAATACAATGAGTAAAAATACTTAGCAATACTACACAACAAAACGTCTAATAAGTTATTTATTATCCAACACGCCAAACTGTTATTTCAGTGTGGGCGAATTTCGTGGATATTTATTTACGGGGAGTGCATGACAGAAGTATGCGAAGCGAAAAGGAATTGGCGCGTTGTCGTGTTGCTGTTTCTATTTTATTCAATAAATGAAGAAATTTCCAGGTCGTCTAGCTGTTTTTCTTCATTGGATTCATCTAATAAACTTGGCTGTATATTTGCCTGCCATTCTGACTCTTTGTCGTCGGAAATATGATTCAAATTGTCGGCCATTTTTTTCCTAACTACAATTCAACTCTTCGCTTGCGCGATGCGAGAAAACCTGTTTAACCGGTACTCTAGAGTACAAATACCGCGTGATATTTGTACTCGTCAATTGCGTTATTTGTACTTTTTGAAGTGTAGTTGGATAATAAAGGCTGACAGTGTCTCTCCACGGATAAACTCTAGCGCGTCACGTGATCAATTTAAACCAATAAGAATAGGAGAAAATTTAGTGGTGAACTATAAAGGTCTGATAGTTGCCCCTTGGAAATTTGATGTTCTTAAAACCAGCATATTTGGCCTCGATGCTTCGCTTCTTGGGAAAATATTTGTTTTAAGAACATCAAATTTGCGAGGGGCAACTATGAGCCGAAAGTTCCTAGATAGAAACACTCTATTGTTGAAATAGATTTAGCCAAGCCTAAAGGCGGACCTCGCATTATTTTTACCATACGTTTCAAAAGCACAACGCCGTGCCTTATATACTGGGGAGATATATTTGCTTTAACTACTTTTTGTGTGTGTATTCTTCTTTCTCTACGGATGTGTGTGCGTGTGCCTAGTTGCCTTTTTTGTTATTTTAGTTTTTCTTTTTTTTAATTCCTGTTTTATATGTAAAAGTAAGAAAATGCTTTAAATAAATTTATCAAAAAGAAAAAAATAAAAAGAGCAATCGGAGCTGAAACTGGTCAAAAGGAGGCTGATGAAATGGAATCCACATGAAAAAAGTCCCTCGGTAGGTTTTAAGTGGATAACTCTGAGTGCTACGGTTTGTTTCGCATTGGATTTGATTTTTAATAAAATGAAATGAATGAAAACTTTCCCAAACAACTCACAGGAAGATGAAAAGGAGAATGAAATCATTGTTGGATCCAGGATTGTGAACATTGACATTTTTATGAAAGGAAAATAGAGAAGTGCAAGTTGTTGCCTTAAAAATAAACATAATGTTTAAGTGAACAGAGATCAAGAAAGTGTAGGCGAGATTTGATTCACAGACGGCAGAATCAGAAGAAAATATTTATCTCAAACTTGTGAGAAAGATTGTTGATACCTCTCTAAAAAAGTTGTATATTACAGCTAACAAAGTGAAACTTACATTTTTTAAGAAAGAATATACTGCTAATGAAGCAATTGTAAAAACATAACAAGCAACACCCCGAGGCAAGGGTTACGTAACCCATAAGAAATATATTACTTCGCTGTAAGGCCTTGGAATTCGCTGAAGGAGGCGACACGCGCAAAGAGAAATTTAAATTGGATTCCAAATGCAGATACAAAATTTACATCCTAAGTATGAGGTAGTCGTATTATTTATTAGAAGTTTACATCTTTTATCGTAGGATAGCCCCCTCCCTCGGGGGGATGAGTATTGGTCAAGTGTCGGTCAAGCATAAGTGCTGTATCGGTCAAGTATCGGTCATGTATCGGTCATGTATCGGTCATGTATCGGGCGAGTATCGGTCGAGTATCGATGGTGTAAGAATGTATCGATCGACAGTCGGCCGACTACCGTCCGACTATCGACCGACTACCGGCCGACTATCGACCGACTATCGGTTGATATATCGGCCGACTATCGATCGCTGTATCGGTCAAGCATCGGTCATGTATCGGTCAAGTATCGGTCATGTATCGGTCAGGTATCGGTCATGTATCGGTCGAGTATCGGTCGAGTATCGATTGTGTAAAAATGTATCGGTCGACACGGCTAGCGACCGACTATCGGTCGCGAGTCGGTCGACTACCAGCCGACTATCGATCGAGTACCGGCCGACTATCGACCGACTATCGGTCGATATATTGGCCGACTATCGGTCGACATATCGACCGATAGTCGGCCGATATATCGAGCGACCGTTAGTAGACATGATCCATCTAGTCAGAAGAAGGACGGATGGATTCGATTAGATTGTGTATACAAACAATCAAGAATTGCTCAAATTGTTGTCAATCTAAATTTTACTATATTTGCTTTTCATGACTTGGTACTTTTTATCGGTCCAAGCGTTTTAATTGGTGCGCGATACTCCGAGACTCGTCTGAAATTTTGAGCTACTAAAATGGCATTTTGGCGTTATTATCGATTTTCTCGAAAATAAATCGATATTCAGCCAAACGAGGGATTCAGTGGTTTGTTTCACTGTAAGGTCCACCGAACTTGAGGATATGAGCCGAGTCGATTTTTTGGCCACTGCCACGATATTTCGAAAATGTTCCATTTTCGGCCGCATTTGCTCTTTAAGGATTAAAAGGATTGAGGAGTCAAATGATTCATCAGCAATAAGTATAAACCTACATAAAGAAGGAAAAAAATTTCCTTTTATGAGGCCGATTTGTTCAAAGTTTATAGAAAAAACGACGTGCGTTTTGGTTTGTTTTGACACGCGCAGAAGTAAATATGCCGGTTAGCTGCACTCGTTCCGAATTGTAATGATGATATTGTAACCAAATATTTTCACAAGACACTGCACTGTTAAAATTCACAATATGAAGGGCAAAGCTTGTACACTCATAGAGAATTAGTCAATAGCCCACTAGGAGCCCGTAATGTCATTTTCTTTGTAAGCTTTTATTACTATCCTAAGGTTCCACTGAGAAAGTTAACGAAGCGCTTCCAGTGTGGCTATGTGACGTTCACATTGGCAGTGACCATTTGACGGCGACTTATACCAGAGAACAAAAGAGTCACCTCCTCCCTTCTGGGTGATATAGATGATTACAAAAGTTATCATTATAAACCCACACCTCATTTACTATGTGTAATGTAAAGAATTGTACCTTGTGTGGTATGAAGGCTGATATAGTGTACTTCATGGATGTGTCCCAACACAAGTGTCCTGCTTTTGTCAACAGGACATTGTGGCCGTAAAATGACATCATGAGCAGGGGAAAGACTGCTGACCACGTGAATGCAAGTTTTGTAGCAGTTTGCGGCGGCATATAGAATAACATGGTCACCCCAAGCGCCATCTTGTTCCATGTACGTTACGTAATCAGCCCATGATTGATGTCCATGGACGAAGTGAAACAGATCTGTTTCATCCGGCTGTGAGAGTAGTGAAATAGTGAACAAAACTTAGAGTGTAAAGTTAATGGTACAATGGACCAAGTTGAGTACGTTGGAAGGAGTCATCGTATGAGTAAATAAACAACGAGATACTAAACAACAGTAAGTGCGGATAATAACCAATCAGTGTAACGAACATAAGGATCTACATTGGAATTAGCGTTCTCAACTCCGGCATTTTCCCTTTTGAAACATCGAATATCTGGTGTCCGCCTTATCCAGAGTCAAGGTTATCCAATTAGTATTGACCTGTCTGGGGGAGATTCAAGTGCAAAGTACTTTAAAAAAACCTTGGGTTGCCTGCGTTCTTCATAGGATAAAGCCCTTATCAGAAGGAGGTCTAAATTCATCCGTGACCCGGACATGGTCTCTACTAAAAATCTTGAGCCACAGAAAGTCTTTTAACGGGCAATGCAGAAATATTAAACAACTATTCTTCGAAATAAAAGTGAATAGGGGTAAGTATTTACTGAGGCGAGTGGTTAACATAGAGTATAGGACGTCAACTTACTAGTTTAGGGTTTTTTCTGAGGTACTGGGCCAATATTTGTCTTAATTCGCCATGTTTGATTTTGATTCCCAAAGCAATTTCCAGTTGATCTGACAAAGCATAGAACATACAGTTTCCTGATCCTTCATTGTCAACAATTTTGAAGCCCTTGTCTGAAGCAATTTTCTTCAACTCAAGTTTTAGGTCTGTCTTTTCATTCACTCTCCTTGCCTCGAGTTGCATGTGCTGAAGCTGAGCAATTAATTCAACCGAACCTAAATGGACAAAAAGATGAATACCATTGCTATCGATGAAGCAAATAGTTACTTTTTAGTTAGACTTATTTATCACGTAATAAATTCGAAAACTTAAAACATTGAATGGTTATTGTCAATACGCCAAACTAGATCTGTGCTATATGGATAACGAGGATAAATTCCTCAGACAATAAAAGGTAGATGTTACTTATGTAAAGGGATGATAACACCAAATCTCTTCCCACCTATGTCATATGAGGAAACCATAGCCTAATCTTTACTTTTTTTAAAGTGCACATACGTAATATATCAGAGCAAAAAAGAAATCCCATGGTTTCACTCTAGATGTATCAATATTTTCAAGACCTACCGTTTCATAGATTAATGAATTCTAATAGGAATTATTGAGTTCAGAGCTTTCCCATTTCATTGTCCACTTTAATAATTGTGAAATGACGTATCAATGTAATTAAGTATGCAAATAATTTGGATTTATTATCCAACTACACCTAGACGAGTACAAATAACGCCATAGACGAGTACGAATATCGCGCGGTATTTTTATTCGTCTATTGTAGTATCGGTTAAACAAGTTTTCTCGCATCACGCAAGCGAAGAATTGGATTGTAGTTACGAAAAAAAAAAAAAAAAACAAGTGGCGGACAATTTGAATCATATTTTCGACGACGAAGAGTCAGAATGGCTGGCAAATATAGTTCCAAGTTCATTAGATGAATCGAACGAAGAAAAACAGCTTGACGACCAGAAAATTTCTTCATTTAATGCAGAAAATAGAAACTGCGACACAACAACGGGCCAATTCCGTTCCGCTTCGCATACTTCTGTCACGCACTCCCCGTAAATGAAATCCGTGAAATTCGTCGCACAGAAATAATAGTTTGGCCTGTTGGATAATAAATAACTTATCAGGCGTTTTGTTGTGTAGTATCGCTGAGTATTTTCACGTGTTATTTTCATTTTGACTCGCCCTACGGGCTCGTCAAAATACGGCACAACTCGTAAAAGTACTCAACGATACTACACAACAGAACGTCTAGTAAGATATATATATCAACAAAGTTAAAATGGTAAATTGGCCACCGTTACGATTACAAAAGCTGACGTTTCGAGCGTTTGCTCTTCGTCGGAGCGAATAGAGGAATTGTGAGTTGTGTGTACTTTTAAAGGCAGAAAATGGAGCTACGTTATTGGTGGGAACATGGCAACGAGAAAAACACGAATAAATAAGTATACAGATGGAGTACAGACCTGATTGCGGAGCAGGCAGTTTAGGGGCTTCTACTTCTGGGATTTCGTTGTGTTTTATTTCTTGCATTTCAATCTGTTCTCCTGTGAGGATAAAAGTGCAAAAAAAATAGGACTACCCAATGGAAGAAAAGAAACGAAAGAAATTTATTACACGCAGAACCCTGCCGAAGAGGGGAGAAAGCTTTTTCTATCTAATTACACTGGAAATACTCGTGTTTTACCGTTGTTAGCGCCTTCGTCTTCATTTCCGATTTTTCTCTGCTGATTATTCCCTGCTTCTTCTGTGCCGTGAAAAAACAATCAATTTGTAGTGAAATTCTCAAACCGGAGAAAAAACTAATGTCGAGCTTTTCGAAATATTGATTATGAAAAATGCTAAATAGCCGATTTGTATCTTCGCCTTGGAACTAGAAACAGAAGTTGATCTATTTATATTTTAAGAATAGTTTAGAAATTTCCGCTCATATTCATAATTCGAGCAGGTTTACAAATTGAGTCCAATCAGTTCAATATTCCTAACAAATGTCTTTAAAGATACCAGCGTCCATAAATTGAAATTAAATCAAGATTTCAAATCGCGTGGTTGCCCCTTTTGAATTTATTCATTTAGTCCTTTGTCCCCAGCTCTACCTTTGAATTTAAAGCCACTCCTTTGACTGATTTTTTCATACCTACTTCTACTGTGGCACTTGATGATCTTAATAATAATTCTGTTTTCACATTTTGCTTATTACACCTTTGTGGCCTCAATTATTTACTTTAATTAATTGGAAACAATGTATTTTTTACCATTTCAAACCTATTTCACCCTTATCCCCTTTCAAAACCTTATAGTATAAGTAAATGAAACATAAAACTGAACTTTTTTGACTTTGTCCACTGCAGCGGAAAATAGATCGAACATTGGCCCACAGCTTCCTCAGTTTTGGTTTCAACACAGCTTGCACCTATACATTAGAAATTTATCCGCTTGTTAGTAAAAACTGGTCTCCATAGGTATGATCAAACGTGAAAAAGAAAGCAACAAGAAAAAGCTGCGCGATCATTTACTGTATTTTTATCTCTTACTCTTTTGTCTCCATTTCGAGTTATTTTGCAATAAAAAGCAATCCTCGACTTAAAATTGATGGTTTTAAAGTATTTCTTGTCAGTCATGAGAAAAAAGAGACCTTCGTCGAAGTAAAATCATCGCCAACATCTCTGGGGACCATCTATCGGTTTTTGTTTCATTTAATTATCTCGCAGCGTGTCTGTTGAGCTAAAGATTAAAGTTTGCCCTATTTCAAAGAAAGAGAAAAATGTTACCTGTGGAGTAGAAAGGGTATATAGCAGTGGGTTGACAGCTGAATTGATCGGCAGGGCGAACACTGCAATCCACACCGCCAGATCACCAGGTGGATCAAACGTTTTCTCGACGTGCGACTTGATACCAATAGAAATTATGGGTATCCAACACAAGAAATCGGTAAGAATAATAAAGAAGACTCTCTTGGCAAGGGCCCTTTCTCTTTTGGCCTGTGCACTTTGTGCTCTTGCTCGTATTTCACGAACAGTTCCATGCGCACCGAGCCGTCTGCTTGAAGACCACGATTTCAACAAGATGGCAACATAAGCCACCATAATGAAGATGAAAAGAGAAAAATTTAGGACGATAAAGATAGAGGTGGAGTATTCCCAGCCTTCTTTTAATTGCGGGGAAAGTTGCAGGGGCAGGCACACAACGTTCTTGCCATAATACCAGTCACCAAAGTAGTGCATTCCAGACAAGGGAAGGAATGCCATAACGCCTCCCACCAACCAGATAACTGCGCACATTATACGAGTCTGCCTTGGCGTAATTTTTGCAAATGTGTAAGGAAACACAATGTTCTTGAGTCTGTCCCATGCAATCAGAGAAATCATCATAACTGACACCTCACTTGAAAGGACAGACATGGCGCCATTGAAATGGCAAAACCAACCGGTGCGCCACTTATAGTCGTGCATGTAGTATTCCCCTGACCATTGGAGGTCTTTTATACCAATAAGGATAAGGTAAATACCCATGATGCCGTCTGATATACCCAGATTCACCAACATGATAGACTGGACCACATTGTTATCAGGAGAAAAGTACTGCCACCCAACTACAAACAGAGACCCAAACAACGACAGGAGGCCGACAACCCAAAGACTTCTCCTTGGAGCAGGGTTGCGGAACATGGATTGACAGCTTGCAAAGTTGTCATTAAAGGAATATTCGCAATCTGCATTCTCTTTGAAAAGATCAAGGTGACAGCACATCAGATTGGTGTCCAGAGTTCTGGAATTCGAAAAAGAAAAGGAAATTTTAAAAGGTGCATCGTTAGAACATTGAGAACGAAAATATATATATATTAAAAAGAAATCGGAAAAACAGTGATTTTTGCAAGCTAAGACAAAGGTGATTGATAAGAAAGTAATTAATTTCTTTTTCATTGATTGAATAATAATAAGAAAGCCTCACAAAGTATGTTTGAAGCATTTGCGTTTCAAATCTAAATATAGCATCATATCATTTCCAATATTGAAATTCGAAGTGATAGGGAATGTTTTCATGAATCCAAAGTCACTTGTGATCTGAACTATAAAAGGCTGAGCTGAAACAAAATAATTGAAATGATAACAACATGCTGCATGTCAAAGTAAGAGACGTTAATATTTAAAGTTGTTATTATTCTACTGTAGCAAAGTTGTATGCAAGTTGCAGCGCCTCATGTCACAATTTCACAACCCTTTTATTATGATTTTTTCAATAAACAATGCTTTCGATAAACATATACAGCCAAAAACTAACGATAAAAGCCCGACGTTTCGGCGACATCTTGGCGCCATTGTTTAGAAAAACTAAATTAGATATGCGATCTCAAGAGTAACTAAGAATCCAGAGTCACTAGTTTGCATAGGTCAGCCAAAGACCCTGGAGTGAATTGAGTCTGATTGTGCGTTCAAACACAATCGTAGTTGTTTAATGAGTAACATCTCATTAACAAGACAATCAAACTTGTTAGGGGATTTTTTCAACACCTTAAAACAATTGTGAAAGTCATCCGGAATCCTTCCCGCCGAGTGGTGTTTGCCGTCGTAGATTTTAACGCAATGAAAACTGGTTAGCGATCCTTAAGTTTAGGAAGGTTGTAAAAGTGGAGTCCACAAGTTGAAAGGGAAACCTCAGTTTAGAGAACAAAGACTACAGTCGTTCGCAATCCTCAGTGAAGTAAGACCGTGACGAGAACAGGCGATATGCGCGATCGAGGTTAGTTGTCAAAAGGCCGCGCATGGACCTATTATCAATATGACTATGGTAATGGAGGAGCAGACCACCGTTTGTTTGTTTCATGAACACTTTATTTTCAATGTGGGGCGCTCGGTTTAGGAGTCGAATACCGAGAAAGGGGAGTGTTCCATCATTTTCGACCTCCATAGTAAATTTAATGGCGGAGTGGGTGTAGTTGAGGATGTTGAGGAAGTCCCTTGCTGTAGACAAATCAGGCATCACAGTCTTCATTGCGGTTAAAATCTACGACTGCAAACACCACTCGGCTTGTCATACCCTTTATTAAAGACCAGGAATCAACTAATATCGTTAAGACACAGTTAACAGATCTCGTTGTGAAACCCCAGACCATTGTCCAACCAGTGTTTACGAGCCGCAAGGTTGCCCAGGAGTTCCCGACAAGCGAACCAAAGCCTCAGCTCATTCATCAACGATGCGTTGAGTATAACTTCAAGTGCGACCAGTTCGATACTGGTTATGCCAGATACACCCGTGGCCATCTCTTCGTACGTGTTGATGGACATAGAAGCGAGACGTCGTCAGTGCGCAAACACTACGATTACAGACACGCGGGCAGGATTCCGGATGACTTTCACAATTGTTTTAAGGTGCTGAAAAATTTCCATAAGAAGTTTGATTGTCTCTTTAATGAGATGTTGCTCATTAAACAACTACGACCGTGATTGAACGTACAATCAGACTCAGTTCGCGCCAAGGTCTTTGACTGACCTATGCAAATTAGTGACTTTGGATTCTTATTAGTTACTCTTGAAATCGCATATTTATTTTAGTTTTCCTAGACAATGACACCAAGATGTCGCCGAAACGTCGGACTTTTATCGTTAGTTTTTGGCTGTATAGATATATATTTTTTTATTACTTTTTTTCGAGGCAATTCATACAACATTCGCCTCAAATATCCTTTTGAAACCATTGAGTAAAATGATTAGAATGGAATCTTACACTCTGATAATGTGAGGAAAATAATTGAAAAATCCTTTAGGCAGCTCAGCCATTAGGTTGTAATGTATGAACCTGCAATTTTGAGTAGAAGGTGAAAAGTACCTCAGATTATGATGTATAAACTGTTCAATTATCTCATTTTCCCAAATAACTATTTACAAGCCTTCCCTCTGACTGCAAAATAACTGAAAGTGAACCCACTTCAATGCTCTAAATAAAATTCACGCCGACATCTCATCCGATTGCAAAACATGCGACTTTATTTACCATGACAAAGATCAGTCATTTACAATGAACTTACAAAAATCGCAGTTCATTGGCATGCTTAAAAGTCGTACTGCTCAAGTCTTGTATCTTATTACCGAAGATGTTGCTGTAAAAATGAATAACAAAACTATTTACAGTCACAAGGTAAACATTGATTGATTCCTTAAAAATTCACATGGAGGTGCCTTTAAAGCTAAAAAGTACTCAACTATGTTTCTTAGCGTTTTTGAAAATATTCACTTTGGTCATTAAAAGCATGTTTTACTAAAAAGGTTACCTTTTTTAGCTCAAAAAAAATTATCAGCAAAAATTACATCGCTGAGCATTGCAGTTTTTGTTAACACGCCTGTTCTACTTCAGGTTAACATTTTGAAATCAAAATTTCATATTTTAAATGTTTCTGCTACATACATTCCATCTCCTTAGAAAACTCTAGACATTTTTTGTACGTGATCGGCTGTACTTACAGGGAATAATTTGGATATATCAACAAAGTTGAAATGGTAAATTGGCCACCGTAATGATTACAAAAGCTGACGTTTCGAGCGTTAGCCCTTCGTCGGAGCGAATAGAGAAATTGTGGGTTGTGTGTGCTTTTAAAGGCAGAAAATGGAGCTACGTTATTGGTGGATGCATGGCAACGAGAAAAACATGAATAAATTAGTGGAATGAAAAGCGTTCATTAATCCCTGTGGGATTTAGACTGCCGGTTTGAAAGATGAGCTTTTGTTCAAGATTTTTACGGCTTTCCGTGCCACCTAAGTGTAAGGAAAGACCGCAGATTTATTCATGAAGGAAAGACCGCTAATTTATTCATGTTTTTCTCGTTGACATGCACCCACCAATAACGTAGCTCCATTTTCTGCCTTTAAAAGCACACACAACCCACAACTCCTCTATTCGCTCCGACGAAGGGCTAACGCTCGAAACGTCAGCTTTTGTAATAATTACTGTGGCCAATTTACCATTTCAACTTTGTTGATCTATCCAAATTATTTCGTTACTCCCACCGACGCAGCCCCAAACAGTTTCTTTCGAAACTATCAGCCTTTATTCATTTGTACTTACAGGGACTTGAGTTTGTTAAGGCCCTTGAAAATTTTGTCAGGTAAGGCTTCAATTCTGTTCTCCGAGAGATATCTTAAACAGGTGAAAGGGAATTTTCTAAATTAATATCCAACTGAAACATTGTAATAAGGCGTGGCACATTTAAATTGACCGTAATAATTATTATTAAATATTATCACACCCTTTGCAAATATCTGTCTGATGGCAAATATTCTAAAAGATTTATTGTACTAGCCGTCACTAATAGAGGATACTAGCTACATTCACTTATGAGGTGTTTCCTGTTATGGCTCCCGATATATGTTACCAAGTAATATCTGTAGACAGTCTCACTTCAACTTTTATTTACCGTGCTTTTAAAATGCAGTTCAATGGGCTGGCTCTGGATTGTTTTGTGAATACAACAGATCACCGTGGAAAATTAACGTGTCAGTTCTAAATATACTTACAAATCAAACAATTTTACCAAGCCCTGGAACTGATCTTCATGAAGCCTCTGAATTTTGTTATAGTCCACTTTCCTGAAGAAAGCACCGTGCAAAGTTTAGACTGAAAGACGCACATGTAACCGTGGATTGATATCCTCAACTCTGCTTGGAGCTTTCTTCTACATCTACTGCAGCGAGTTTTTTTAGTGAATTGGCAGCCTGTTTTGATGTTTAAAATTCAGGGTGAAACATCTCCGAGGCAACAAGTTATAATATTCTCTCTCTCTATCTCAAAAAAAGATTATGATAAGACAAAACTCTCTTAACTGATGCAAAGAATTTTAGAAATGTAAGTTTTCATAACTAGGAAGCTGATTTATTTACCACTCGTTGTTATTTGCAAGACAATCCTTCGAAGTAATTTTCAATTTCTTAAAGAAAACAGAAAACCTCACTTACAGGATTTCTACTTCTGTAATGTTTTTGAAGATGTATGGCGGTAGATTTCCAAGTTGATTAGTTGACAAGTCCCTGAATAAAAAACAAAACAAAACAAGGTTCAAAATCTATAATTGTGAGATATCACCATTGATTCGCAGAAAAAAAATCATTCACGGCCTCTGAAGAACAACTGCATCTCAACTTCAATTACCAAACACAGCTACATGATATGGCATTGTGTAACTCATCTAAACAGTTTCGCAACTGTTTTCTTAAAATTTTCAAGACATCGGGACAATTAAAAGTACGCTTGTTTTTTTTTACCCATAATTTTTGCTAATCATTATGACGGAGAAAGATCCTCGAGTATTTTGTCTTCCTTGATCCTATATTACTTTCGTTATAGTTTTCTAGCTCTTTAATTAGCGAGCTTGGGTTTAAAATTTATAAAAAAATAAACCAGGGTGTGTCTGTAACAAGGAATTAACATTTGGAAATTTTGATTTATAAACATTTGTCAGACCTATCAATTTTACCATGTCTCAGTTAACTGAATATGGCGCACAGCTTTGACAGTCGGGGTCTTAGAAAGTTCTGATTACCTCTTTTCATAACATTTTATTTTGTTGATTTTACTCACAGAAGTGTCAGCTTCGAAAGGCTGTCAAAAATTCCTTCTGGAAGATTATCCAGTTTGTTATTTGACAAATAGCTGATTGGAAAGGCAAAAGAACAAATTGCGTCTTGATTTACCCTGTTATTTGTATCTCATAATTCAAAATACATACAGACGCTGGTCATCAAATTAAAAGTGATCAAATGGAGAGAGCTGAAGGTAATCATTCATGTGCAAACAATATGCGTATTCTAGTAAATAGGATGGAACAGGTATTGTGATACATTCGTCTTAGCTGGGTCACGATTTTTTCTAAACGAAACGAGCACCTGAGAACTTAAAACAGCTCACAATACTCATGAGCTGCCTTGTTTTCGAATAGAGATGACAGTGAAAGCTAAAAATCATTCCTTTAGCTCAGCTAAAAAGCTAATTACCGTAAAAAGGCGTTTGCATGTAACTTACAGTTCTTTCAGACTTTTTAGATCTTCGAATAGTTTGGGAGGCAACTCAGTGAAATTGTTGTCTTGCAACCATCTGTGTTGAAAAAGAGAAAGTGATATGGTTTTATTAAGAAGCTTACAAAATGAATATTCCTCTGGTTGTATGTGTGTGATTTAAATATTAATCGGAAGTTTTACTATCAACCTATGTGGCTTTTTTGTTGCTGGTAAAAGGAATCCAAGAAGGATGGGATTTCTCTCCTTTGATGGATGATCGGTGGATGAACTGGGAAAGTAAACTGTATGTGAGGATGGGCAGGCGTAAGTAAAATTAACATTTTAAAATAGAATGTGTTAAGGTTAGTGATTATATCGAAGGTACAACTTCTGTAACACAGTACTCTCCGATTCGATAAAAGTTAAAACAAAAAAAACAAAAAATTAAAAGAAAATAATTGACTTCTGGTTATAGAGATACAGGGGCAATAATGCAAAACAATGGAATAAATTTTAAAAAAAAGTTAAACAGGAACAAAACCAACAACTAAAGGCTAATAGGGGGAGTGAAAGGTTCTACTGCTATGTTGATTATGTTTCTAACCACACGTTACAAAACAAAGCAACTCGACTCAATGCAAAGCAAAGCGGGCGATCAAGTCGTTTAAACTTATTCAATGAGAAGGAGGGCAGAAGTAGAATTTTTTTAGCTCGAGATCTTGACGTAACGACCAAGTGGAGCGGGTTGTGTCATGTGATAAGATAAAATTGAGCAGTTAAATTTTCATATACTGATAATGGATTCTCAACGTGATACAATATAAAGATTTCATATTTAGTTTATCTCAGTTCTGAAATGCTGAGCAGTTACTTGCTCCAGAAAAAATCTTGATAAAGCCTTTCGAGATAAATATTTTTAACAAGGAAAGTCTCAATTGTGTCAGAATTAAGAAAACTTTTATAATTTGAATAATTTTAAAATGTTATTAGTTCTATTTTTTTTTTTATCTGTTTCCACATTATCTCTTGTGATGATTCACAAAAGAGATCTTAATATGGCGCGATTCAGCAATACAAAATGATGAACTGTCACCATGAATAATTTCGTTTTGGACGAGGAATGCCTTTAAAAAAGTATTTCTCAATTTACTTACAGTTCCTCTAATCCAGTCATGTCTTTGAAGGCATTTTCATTTAATCGTTTCATGTCGTTGTCATTCAGGCGTCTGCGTTATTTATCATATACACTGATTAAAATAATTAACATACTACTAAAGGGTATTTCCTTAGACAAGGGGTATAGATATCAGTGTTTTCACAATTAAGCATTAATTAAAAAATTGACATCCGTCTCCTGAGTCAGGATATGTTATAGGTACAAACCTAATGAATACTCCTCAAACCACAACACAGACACATACACACGCACACACACACACCCACACACACACACACACACACACACTCACACACACACACACACACACACACACACACACACACACACACACACACACACATATATATATATATAAGCGAAATAGGCAACGTAGGATCCAGGACAGTGCTCGACAATGAAGGAGCGATTACAGTAGCAAATGGACTACTCAAGTTACGCACATATGGATTTTAATACAACCTGTTTCGTAGACCAACAAAAGTTGATCCACTCATCAGTCAAACTCCATACACACTGAGGCATCGTGACGGTTAACTCTAACTCAGCAACGTGATCACATGACATTGTTTAAAAATTCAAATCTTGAAAACCATGCGCGCGCCGATAATAGCATTAAGAATTCTTGAGAATATATTTTCGCCGATGTCTACAGTTGGATATTAGTTCACTTCGCTTGTTGAAAGAGGCTTCATGTGGATAAGACAAAATAAAAAATTTCTCAGTGAGGCATAAATTGCAACGTTTTGTGGCATTAGAATATGCTCTAGCCCTAGCAATAATTCTCCATGAAATCGAATTGTCTTCCCTCTTCTCCTTGAGTTTCCACGGGTACTTGCTCAGCTCTGTGTCATTTCGCCGTCTCTCGTGATTGAACGACATTCGGTGGTTGCGCCATCTTGTCTTAAAATCTGTCGCTGTGAGGCCAACGTACGTTTCAAGTCTAACCACCCACCTTGCATACTACGAAACATCCCCGAAGCAGTTAATAAAAGACTTTCTGACGAAGACATGTTTAACAAAGCCGCACCTCCCTACTAAGACGCGTTACACAAGAGTGGCTACACATACAAGCTGCACTTCACTGAACCAGAACCGTACCGACCGCAATACCAAACCAAAAGGCTAAGAAACATAATTTGGTTTATCCCACCATTTAACAGGAACGTCCAGACCAACATAGGCAGAGCGTTTATTAACCTTATTGACAGGTGCTTTCCAGTCACCCACAAACTGAGAAAAATTTTCAATAGAAACATCATTAAACTGAGCTACTCATGCACACCCAATATGAAACAGATCATAGACGGACATAACAAAGCCACAATCAAGAACGCAAAAATGCCCGAAGAAAGCATCCCCCAAAGATTGTGTAACTGCAGAAACGAAAACGAATGCCCTTTAGGAGGGGAATGTTTGCAAAGCGAGGTTGTCTACCAAGCCACAGTCGCCACCAGGGGAGAAACTGAAAAGTACGTTGGCCTCACAGCGACAGATTTTAAGACTAGATGAAACCAGTCTCAGCTGTTGTGAAGGTAAAAAGCGTTTTTAGGTCAGCGGCGTTTATATTGTTTAAGGGTGTGTTTTATGATCAAATAGATGGGGTTGCCATGGGGTCCCCACTTGCTCCAGTACTTGCAAACTTCTTTATGGGACATCATGAAAAAAAAACTGGCCAGATAACTATTCATTCTCTGAAGTTCTGTTCTACAGACGCTATGTTGACGACACTTTTTGTTTGTTCAATAGCGTGGAGGACGCGCTCGTGTTCTTTGATTGCATCAACGCCAGGCATCCTAGTATTCGTTTCACAATGGAAAAGGACATTGATAAGAAATTATCGTTTGTAGACATATTGTTAGACAACAATCATACATCCATCGTCACCAGCGTATATCGCAAGAAGACGTTTACTGGTCTTCTTACTAATTATTTCAGCTTCGCCCCTTTCATTTACAAATCAGTTTTAGTCAAAACGTCGATTGACAGAGCATATAAGATCAATAATTCCTGGGTTGGTCTTCATCTGGATGTCAAGAAACTTATTTTCTTGCTACGGAAAATTGTTTTCCATCTTGGGTCATAGACAAGGTCATTTACAGGTATCTAGCGAAGAAAAATAATCCTTCTCCTACTAGGAAGAACGCCTCTTCTAACTCCGGTAAACCTTCTCCGCACTATTATAAACTTCCCTATGTTGGTCCGTTTTCGAACATCGTTCAGACTAAGTTAAGACAACTACTCAAACGTCATTGTAGAGCTGATTTAGATGTTAAGTTAGTCCTCAGTACGTTTAAACTCAGAAACATCTTCAGTGTGAAAGATTCAGTACCGCTAGGTCTACGTTCGCGTGTCATATATAAATTTTCATGTGCTGGCTGTAATGTCAGTTATATTGGTGAGACCACTCGCCACATTTGTACACGAGTTCGTGAGCACCTCTTGTCAGACAAAACTTCGCATATTTACAAGCACCTGCAATCATCAAGGGCTTGTCTTGACTCTTGTGATACTGAATGTCTCACGATCTTAGATTCTGCCGCTTCAAAATACCAAATTAAGGTCAAAGAGGCATTGCATATTACGTGGTAATAACCTATCTTTAATCAGCAATTGAAACATCTAGAATTGTCTCTTTCCTTTTAATTATGTTGTTCCTTGGTATTTTAATTTATCTTTATTATTATATATTTAATTAGTTTTTGATCTAGTCAAGCGCGCGTTATTTACATTTTTCGCGTTTTTAACATTCAAATGTAACGTAAGCCCTGACACGTAGTTTGTAACGTACCTTAATATAAATTCAAATGTACAACAGTTAAATGCTCATTTGCATCTGAAGATGACATGAGAGTGTCGAAACATGTCTTGTCAATTTAAACTCAAAGTTGTGGTTTCTTTTTTGATATATATATATATATATATATATATATATATATATATATATATATATATATAATTATACTTCAAGATTTAGGTTACTTGAACTTTTACTGCAACTCTGAGTTTCATGCCTCTTGTGAAGCAATCGTCAGGCAACTCGTTGCCTGAAGATTACTTCACAAGAGGCATGAAACTCAGAGTTGCAGTAAAAGTTCAAGTAACCTAAATCTTGAAGTATAATTATCCATAGCTCTAGCCCTGTTATTGAGCACTTTTTAGTAGATGATGATCTCATTCCGCTATTTTGGTTATATATATATATATATGGTGAAGCTCGTCACCTTAGTTGTGATTTGAGCACTCTCGCATGGCAAGATCCCTGCACTTGGTCCCTTAAGTGTAGCGCCCAGGCAATGGTTTATTCCAGAGCTTGGTCCAGTGTCTGCATTGCACTGATGAGACCCACATAGGTCGAAACAGTGTGCGCCCTGTCTGCAGTTGTATATTTAACAAATGGTGGACGCCATGGCGTGTACTTTTGAGTTATGGATGCACGCGGGAGGTTACTAAGCACGAAAGAAGCGTTAGAGTCGCACGAGGTGATAGCCGAGTGCGACTCTAGCTTCTTTCGTGCTTAGTAACCTCCCGCATGCATCCATAACTCAAAAGTATACGCCATGACGTCCACCATTTGTTTTATAACATAACGTTGAGACATTGGAAGAACAGAAGTCCTTTTATTGAGCTACATCGCAAAAAAATGTTCGTGTAGTCTTACATGACAAGAGAAAACAAGCGCGCAAAAATTCATTCATAACAACCGACTGCACACCAGCAACTCGATAAAGTTTAATCGTGCTTCCTGAAATACCGACCAAAATCCTCTCTATAAGGTCTGTATTCAACAACCAGTGAAAGAGCTCAGCAGAACCATGAACAAGCGGTAGTGTTTATCATTTGTTTTATAACATAACATTGATACATTGTAACAAGAGTTCCCTTTTATTCAACAAATCTTACGTGATCAGAAAAAACAAGCGCGCGCGGAAAAATAGTCTTAGCATTTGCTCACGTCAGTAGCATACACTCATGGGCAAATAGTACATGCTAAATTAACTAATCAGAACGCGCGCTTTGTTTTAGTTATGTAATATATATATATATATATATATATATATATATATATATATAGATATTAAAATCTCCAAATAAGTGGGCAGCCACGAAACAGGTCTGTAAGGATAAAATGTAGTTGATTGACTTTTTTTCTCCTCATCACACGTTATGATCACTCTGCTACATGTATCAAGCACTGTTTTACGGATATCAAGTTTTACTCTATATATATTTAACAATTATTCGCCGAAGGCGAGGTGAATATCTTCGAATAATCCCCGAGACGAAGTCAAAGGGGATTATTTCACAATATTCACTGAACCTGTGGCGAATAATTATTTTAGTATAATTTCAGAGCTGAACAGTAGAGAAATTTCGTGACATATCTTGGCCGCTCTTTCAGAAAGATTTGACATACATATTATCCACCACTGAACCAGTACAACTATTTGTTCGTATAGCCTTGAGAAATTGGTGATAACTGGTCTGAAGTCTGAGTTTTCAACTAGCGGTTGTCACATCCTCGGAGACCCAGGGGCTGTGAGTCGATTTCAAGTTATGGCAGATGAGCCCCTGGGGACATTATCTTACAAGACTAGTTCAAACGGTCGCAGTCGTTCTGGCATCTGATTGGTGCCAGAAGATCTTTGTTTTTCTGCCCAATCAGAGTGAAGTGTGTTTTAGAGTCCTTTCGTGTATTTTAACACGGATACATACAAGAAGCTCAGTTCCTCGCCATGTTTGTTTGGGCCGTGCGACGGAGATTTGCTCGAGGTGAAAAGTTTCAGCTTCAGCACACAATGTAAGAGAAATCGATCAGTTTGTCCGCAAAAATCTCACCGGAAATTATACTGAATACTTTCTCAGGTATCACAAGAGAACGTGTTTAAAAGTTTGCGAGGTTCGTATAAAACACGATGATTGCAGGCGTTGATATGTCGCTTTAAACAAACGAGATTTAAGCTTAAATCTTTCTAAATTTTTTGTATAGTTTGCTGTGACTGAAACTTTGCCAATTCTTTAAAGTTATTTCGTCGCACGGGCTACGCAGGTATTTCGAGCAACTGGCGCTTACGTAGCTTTCTGTGTGTGCCAAAATCTAATCTTCGCTTTGCAGTAAAGTCTTTCACAATATGGCCAAGGTTGTAGAGAACGTTAGGTTCGTGGACGACCTCCAACAGGCGCTAGAGAAAGCTTAGCTATGTTTCCGGTTAGCTAATTAAAATCTGAACAAAACCTTATTATCAAAGACATCGTGGGAAGGAGAGATGTTTTCAGACAGTTACCGAATGGGTTTGGAAAGAGCTTAATCTTTCAACTGCTGCCTAGAGTGTTCAAATTCTTGAACACGGATTCTCTCCTAGTCCCTTGGTCATTGTCATTTCACCTCTTTTGTCGACTGTTGAAGACCAAGTTAAGTACCTTTGATCATTGGGAAACGATGCTGCTTTTATTGGGGAAAACAAAACCAAAGACCAAGAAATATCGGATGGAAAGGGCGGGTTTGCTTTATTTTAAATGTCAGCTTAGCACAGGATCATCTACTCACATCTAATAAACAAAAGTTTCCACGCTTAGTTTTTCTTTCTTTTTCAAGCGAAGATTAGATTAGATTTTGGCGCGCACAGAAAGCTGCGTAAGCGCCAGTTGCTCGACATACCTGCGTGGCCCGTGCGACGAAATAACTTTACAGGATTGGCAAAGCTTCAGTCACAGCAAATTAAACAAAAAATCTAGAAAGATCTAAGCTTAAATCTCGTTCGTTTAAAGCGACATATCAACGCCTGCAACCATCGTGTTTTAGAGGAACCTCGCAAACTTTTAAACACGTTCTCTTGTGATACCTGCGAAAGTATTCAGTATAATTTCCGATGAGATTTTTGCGGACAATCTGATTGATTTCTCTTACATTGTGTGCTGAAGCTGAAACTTTTCACCTCGAGCAAATCTCCGTCTCACGGCCCAAACAAACATGGCGACAAACTGAGCTTCTTGTATATGTCCGTGAAGGACTCTAAGGACTCATATGTCCGTGAAGGACACACGAAAGGACTCTAAAGCACACTTCACCCTGATTGGGCAGAAAAACACAAATATTTTCTGGCACCAATCAGATGCCAGAACGACTGCGATCGTTTGAACTAGTCTTGTAAGACAATGTCCCCAGGGGCTCTTCTGCCCTTTCTGCCCTAACTTGAAATCGACTCACAGCCCCTGGGTCTCCGAGGATGCGGTTGTCAGAGATAGCTGAGAGAATTCTCTGTTCTTAAATTGTTTCATTGTTTTTTTTGGGGGGGGTTTCTTTTTTTTTTTTTGTTTTACAGCACAAATTGAAATCAAACGAGCAGGACTTTTTAACTTTAAAACTTGATCTATAGGTATCTTTACGTACATCAACACGGGTTAAGACCCACTTGTCGGTAATCCTGAGATTGAAAACTCGTACAGAAAAAAAAAATATATATTACTCACAAAATCCGCAAGTTTGTGTTCTTGTCAAAGATTCCCGGGGGAAGGTTTTGCACTTGAGTCTCAGACAAGTACCTATAGACAAAGCCCACATACATAAATGTTGCATAGCATATAAAACAGCAGCAATACCATTCAAAATCATTTACTTGTTAGTTAGGTATTTCTACACTAGAAGTGTAAATCTAAGTATTTGACTAATGAGTCAATTTCTTCTTTCAGTTCGGTTCTTTTATTCGAAGAAATATTAAATAATAAGCTGTAAGATGATTTCTCTTGGTATAAACTAATGGTAAAACCAAGTGCCAGTAGCACATCTTTTAGCTTAATGTATCCAGCCACAGAGATATTTTATTTGTCTGTGAACCTGACTGTAACTCGAAGCCCACTTAATTTTCATGATATTCTGAGCAGCAAGAACTTGTAATCAGGTGTCTTCTGGCGAAGGACACTTCAGTTGACATTTAATCTTGGAAATTTTGTGAATTCCTAACATACTTATTGGTGGAAAATTATGGCAAGAACCAGGGAACCCCAGCAAATGCGAAACGGAACACGGTAACTAGATTCACAGGTAATTTGGTTATATCAAGTAAGTTGAAATTGTAAATTAGCCACGGTAACGAGTAAAAAAGCTGACGTTTCGAGCGTTAGCCCTTCGTCAGAGCGAATGGAGGAATTATGGGTTGTGTGTGGGTTTATATGCAGAAAGTGGAGCTATGACATAGGTGGGAACATGGCGACGAGAATAACACGAATAAATTAGTGGAATGAAAAGCGGTCGTTGATAATTGTGGGATTAAAAGTTTCGATTTGAAAGATAAACTTTTGTTCAAGAGTTTTACAGCTTTCCGTGTTACCTAAATGAAAGGAAAGACCGCAGATTGCCACCAGCCATATGTTGCTTAGAATGATTAGGCAAATTAAAATGTCTAGCGACTGGTTTTGATGCGTCCTTGTCATGCCTTTCTACGTCGCGAAGGTGTTCTCGGAATCGGTCACTTAGTCGTCTTCCTGTTTCGCCGATGTACAACTTTTTGCAATAAGTGCAAGTTATGTAATAGATTACGTTAGCAAAGGTGCACGTGAAGTGATCGGTGATCTTAATGGATCGTTTGGGTCCCGATATTTTCTCAGCGTTTTGAATGAAAGTACAAGTTTTGCATCGTGCGCGAACACATTTAAAAGTACCGGGTTGGTCATTAGTGTGCAATGAAATAAGTGGAGGTTGCGAAAAGATAGTACCAGTCTCTGGATCGTTTTGAAGTAATTTAAAGTTTTTAAGAATAATGGATTTAACTGAGTGGTTGTGAGGGTGAAACGTGAGAGTGAATGGAATGCGGTCGGAACTTTCCTTCTGTGATGTTTGTAGCGCTGACTGTCGATCAATAAGTTGGGCGCGGTGGTGACCCACTTGAACAACAGAAACAGGGTAACCACATTTTTCGAAAATCTGGCACACTGACTCTGATTTGTGGGAAAAGTCAGAGTCATCACTTCATAAACGACGACGTCATAGAAACTGAGAAAAGAGAATGGAATTCTTAACATGAGATTGATGCGAAGATGAATACAACAAGTAACTATGTGAGTCTGTAGGTTTGTAATACACACTAGTGCATAAACTGTTGCCTTCAATTGAAACTTTGATATCTAAAAAAGGGGGAGAATTGTCGGAAATTTCCCAGGTATATTTTAGAGCCGGGTAAAAAGAATTGACTGCAGGTATGAATTGAATTAGCCCCTCTCTGGTAGAGGAGGTAGCGCCGATGCCGTCGTCGATGTAGCGACCGTATAGTTCAGGTTTGGGGCCAATGTTTTGGCTAAAAGAATTGTGTTCAACAAAACCTACAAAAAGATTGGCATAGATGGGTCCCATTTTGGTACCAATGGCTACGCTATTGGTTTGTTTGAAAAAGTGGTCCCCGAATGAAAAACAATTAATCGCGAGCTCTAGTTCAGCTAAGCGAAGTAGGGTTTCAGAGTTAGGTTCCTTAACAGTGCGTTGATCAAAAAAAAATTGGAGGGCCAGAAGACCTTCGCCATTAGGAATGGCAGTGTAAAGAGGTGTAATGTCCATGGTGAAAAGAATTTCAATCATTACACCCACCTTCCACGTAAAAAAAGAGCTGGGTTCTCAAATCTCTGGGATTAGTGAGGACGAATCTTCAGTAAGTGTTTTACTCAAATTTGTCTTACCCCTCATGCGGACTAGATGTTGGATTATTGTATCCATCATCGTCATTATAGTTGTAATAGTTATAGCTGTCATAATCTGTAAATCTCATGCCAACCGGCATATAGGGTCTTTGCGGTATTGTTTATTTGAACCAGTCTGATGTGAATTTTCTGGCCCCACTCCAACAATTAACGACCTGAAACAAATGTTTTTCAGGCGGTTCCTCTTCAGATATTACTCGGTCTCCCCGAGCCCTTTTCCTATATGGTGTCTCGGAAATAGCTTCGACTTTCGATGTTTTCATTTTACGATATATGCCCGACAACTCGATCTGCTTTACTGAATTCAGTCATCATGCCAAACAGGTGCAGCTGTACTCCTGATCGTAGCTCTGATTTTTTTTAAGCATTCAGTCTTCTTAGTTTAAAGTCATTTATATATTTGGATATATAGGATAGGAGATACTTTTCGATGAAGTAGCTGAATTTTGAGTCATTTTGTGTTTCTTGATATACTAATTGCATTCAGTAATAAAAATAGAGGCCACCAAAACCAGGATTGGCAGGCGTATGAAGCAGAAGATATTGTTTTTAAAGAGGTCACAATGTTTCTATGAAAACCTCTGGTTAATCGTCAAAAGAATGATCGCAGCTTTTGAGAAATAACCAGGCAATTCTTATCGTTGGAAGCTCGTTTTAAGGAAAAAACTTAAAAAAAAAGAGAAGGACGCTATAACCTTAACAAAACATTGCTTTTTAAAGGGACGTAGCCTATTTTAGGCATTGACTTTCCGTTACTTTTTTCTAACTTGTCGATATCTAACATTGTATAGGAAATGCCAGCAGCAAGCAAGCGAATCTCCATGCATACTTATCGACAGTAAACTGTCACAAAGAACCTGAGATGTCGAACATCCAGTTCCTAGTGGCCTAGCTGCATACTCCTCACTCTAATGGTGCCAATAATGTTTGGTCTTTTTCTGAGTAGAGACTGAGATTACTAATCAGGAAAATTTTCATTGCAGCGTCATTCTTTTCACCCCTAAAATTATCAGTTTTCAAATAAAAAAAGAAAAGAAGGAAACCAAAGGGTCGTTAATCCTTATCCACATAGGGTCAACAACTTCAACAATAAGTCAAATTCATAGACATAGAATAATAACTTTTGTCATGGCAGCTTTAGGTAAATTAAAAGATTTGCATGTTTGTTTTTGATTTTGTTTTCTATTTGTTTATTTATTTCTTCCTTTTATTTTGTCTTTTATCGCATTCCTTTACGTATGGTCTTGAAACAAACGATCCTGCAAGTTTTGTTTGTGATCGCATGATCTCTTAAAATACAACTGAAAGGTAATGAACGAAGTCTTTGCCAACTGTTCAGTTCGTAGCCGTGAGTTCCTTCCTCCTCATACGAATTGTTCTTGAAGCTGTTCTTGAAATTTCTGATCTACGGATTTTAACATGAATTTGCTAGCACAATCATTCTTTTGAAAAAGGCCTCCTACATGTAATATAATTTCCCATATCAAGTTATCGTATCTTAAAAGTGGAAGCGTCAGCGAATTATAAGCTATAAAGGAGAATAGGTACTTTAACTCTTTATTGTTACTCCTATAGTGTCTTAAAATAATCTAACTCAACTTACAGCCGCATCAGTTCAGTATTTGTACTAAAAATATCTGACGGCAATTCCTTCAACGGGTTCCCGGACAATATACTACAAATGCAACAAAAACAAAATAAGTTACAAGTGTATTTATAACTAATTAATTGTTGAGTTATTTTAAGACCTTTAAAGCTAAAAACCTCCAACAAAGAGAGGTAATTACTCGCCGAAATATATATATAATACGATATTTCCAAGGCTCTCTGATAGGGTCAGCGTTAGCGAGCGATGAGAGTACTGTATCCGGTGGTCTGGGTTCAAGCCCGCTGTCAAGATACTCATGGGACTCCTTCTTTATAGTCACCCAATTCCAATCTATAACTGTGTTCTTTAATTGTCTGAATAATTTCCTTCCCGACAATGGTTCTTTTTTTCCACCTCTCCATACTAGCTCTCTTCTATGCTTAGTTTCCCTTGTCTAATCGATTATTTTGATATTGCCGTGGTATTTAATCATGCATGCAACAAGGTGGCTTTTTCGAATTAATAAATGGATAAGTAAAAATTTCAAATTTCCATGCAATTAAAATCTACAGGCAAAGCTTGTTCTCGATACATACAGACACTTTTCACTTTAATGATTGAAGACAAATGCCGAAGGTTCCCGATAAGCGTATGTCGGATCCTAACACCAAATTGTAAGCGCCTTCTGCTTTGTTTTGTTTTGTTTTCCCTTTGTACCCCGTTTCGCTTAAGAACTTTACCGCGTTCGCCGCCGGGAAAGCCTACTAACCATGTGGTTTTTTTAAGTTCTTCGGTTTTAACAATACCCCGAAAGTATCGATCCAAAGCGAGACCGTTTTCAACTTTTTCATGCTTTAAATCCGCGGGGTCGACATGCTTTTACTTTTTGACCGATCAAAATGAATTACTTCAAACTAAAACCAAGCCACCATTCGGTGTTTTGATATATATAACCACTAGTAGTAACTGAAAATGAAGACTTCATCTGCTATAATTGTTTGACTAGAGCGGTGAATAAAGATGAGTTTCTGGAGTCGGACTAGTTCAATAACATTTTATTGCTACTCAAAGTTTCATGCTTCTAACGAAGCAATCATCCGCCAGATAGCGCTTAGAGATTTGAAATGGCATAAATACAATGATGGGCGCCTTAAGATCAGTCATTCTAGTGCGAGCGAGCTTCGCATCAATAGAGAGCCCGATTTCCTTAAGAAAGCCATTCACCAGGGGACCCGCAGGCTCTAGCTTGTTGCCTGTGAGTTCCTCTAACACGGGATCAAGGTCTCTCATCCCTTAGTTGGGGTTATTTTCTGCAATACGCACACTCCTTAACCATTGTTTCTCTTCAGAAAACTTCATCTCTACGGAGTTGGTATTCAAACACCGATATTCTCTCTCTGTTTCATCCTCCATGCCGAAGTACCTTAAACATAGTTTGTTTGATGTGCTCGCGCTGTCATTATTTGCCGCCATTTTTCAATAGGCCTTTACGTTTGGTGCCAACTGCTGCTGACGATTTCTGCGCCAGCGCGCATCAGAGTTGCGGGAGGAATACCCTAGGCAACCGACCATCATTTGCTTGGGTGCTAAGAATTCATCTACAATGACTGATCTGCGGCTCCATATTCGTGATTTCCATGCCCCATATCTTGAGCCATCTGTGCCGGATATGCTTTAAATGCAGTGTGTTCTCCTACTTTAAATTTCACTTCTAGGAAGGTCTTCTGCTTAGCACTAAAACGGGAAGCCTTTCGAGAAGATCGCAATGCCCAGCTCCAGCTCTGCGGTAACGCCTGAACACTTTACTCTGCAATCTCAGAACGAGCAATATACGGCTGCGCACTAGATCCTTCCTGATGTTTTTCAATGGAAAGCATCTTTGCCTTCTGGAAAATTGAAGCGAGTGCCTTTCCTCTATATATATGCACTTGCATACTGTATACACAGCTATACCGTGCAGTGGCGCTGAAAAGTACTCACGCATCCTTCAACTGAAAAAGAAAAAAAGATCGGCGTGTTTGCTGTCGATGGATGCAACTTCTCCTCTCCTTAAACGATATCCTCTGTCTTTTCTTGGAGAGGAGACTGCTTTTGTCAAACGAAAGGATTTCTTCAGTTGGAATTCTCCCGATGAAAAGTAACTGTCGGGAAAGACTGGATCCCTCACTGAGCTTATCAGTTTGAACAAAAAAAGAGAGGATTAAAAGATGGCAATAAAAGATGACTATAAATAACGCGCGTGAGAAATTAACTTTTGGTAAAAGCGAGCAAGAATTATAAGGAAAGAATGCCAGTGTTTGTGGTAAAGACGCGTGCTATTGCGATTGTGGCCCAGGACTTGTGGGTCCGCATCTCATGCAATCCGAGAGCAGCAGGGGGCAGTTCACGGCAGTAACTTGTGAAGCGAATAACAATTTAATAATTTTTAATAATTTATTATTTATATTGCGCAAATTAACATGTGGATATGATCAAATGCGCAACGCAACACTTTTAGGGGACTTTGGCCGGACTGCATCAGCAGTTTACAAACAATCGAAGGAAACTTATTTGAATATGCCCCCTTCACCAAACTCCCAATAAACAGGCCAGACTACATCACAGTAATCTCGTGAGTGGGTTCTTTAACGTCCCCTGCCTAACCAAATTAACTAATTAATAGATGCAGGAGATGGAATTAACAGATGCAGGAGCGAAGTGAATGCACAATCCATGTTTGGCGCTAATTCGTGGTATGTACAAATTCATTAACAATACTCAAATTAAAATGTAATTATGGCAAGCATATGGATTTTATGGATTGTCACCAGTTTCAAATTGTATCCGCATTGTACAGGACGATTTTGCATTTTGGCTTGTTTTGTTTGGAAAATAACCGCTAAAATTTTAAATATCAGGCGACCTGAACAACAGAAACAACGAAAGTTGAACTAAATTAGCTTTCTATCCAGGGTAGAAACGATTTTTTGCCCCACAACGGCCTGACGTCTTTTCAACGTGCGCCTTCTTGATTTTTCACCTCCAATTGCGTGACACGGAATGGCGTATTTTGACCTCTGTCCTACTTTTGTTTGGGGTCCTAAAATTTCGTAGTCTTGAGTAGCCAAAAATTCTATTGGATTTTTGTGAATAAGAATCCTTGTTCTTTGCTGGATTAACTTGGTATAACCCCATGCCATGTACCAAGGTGCGATTTTACCATCTCGATGTTCCCATTTCTTTCTTCCCCTAAATAATTGGAATTATGAAAGTAACAAAAACTGCCCAGAAACTTAGTTCGCGACGGAATTGGACAGGTAACACTTCAGACTGTTCGTAAATACGTGTTCTTTCTATTGAGAAAGTCGTTGGTCATATTTAAGTTTTTTTTTTTTTTTTTTTTTTTTATCTTCAAGCGACGTTCAAATAATGGGTTGCCTGGACCTAGTGAAGCTGACATGAGAGCCACCAAACCGATTTTGCCGCCGTTGGCGTAAAATAAAAATTACAATGGAACTTAAGGGATTTTGTCTAAAAATAGTTCATCCAGACCTATATTCTAGCAAAGCTTGGGGATTTTCGATTTTTTCCTATTGCACACCTAGCACCTCCAGGCGATATTTAGGGATGGCCGCTCTTAAGTAATTAAGTTTAATTTGATCTACGAAAAGATTTGGCCAAAGTCGCTCACCATGTAAAATTTTCTTTTGATTTATGCTATTTTATTACTTTTACCATTTATAAATTTACCATTTGCTAAATTTACCATTTACCATTTATAAACCATTTACCGCATTTATTACTTTCTTTGTATTTATATCCGAGGTTATAACCTCAAAATTCTAAAAAACAAAGGGCTTCTTCCTGTTCAATGTTGCACACTTTCCTCATCCATTAGATATTTCTATCAGATTTAAAAAACAATTTTCAGCCAGAAGACTTGGAAAAAGGACAAAATGGAAACAACACACCAGACCTTCATTGCACCCTAATTGTAGCGCATCCCTTAATCCAGTTTAACAGAAATATAAACAACATTAAATTGTCAAATTGAAGTGCGGTTAAAAGGAACCGGATATCTCTGTAAAAGCCTTAAAGAATCCTTGGGGGTTTGTAAGTTATCTAACACCGTTCTGTATTTTGTGATAATGTGCAGAGAGTGAGAGCTGAGGTGTTCACCACTGGTACGTTGTTACTTCATTTAGCAAAAGAAACGTGGTTCGGAGACACAAGAATCGCACGATTGTGTTCTTTTTGTCCATTGCTCGCTTTTTTTTAGAGTTATGCTAAGTGATCCATTTATTCCATCGGCTGCATGTCTTTTTAAATCTTATCTCGTACGTATATTTTGTGTTTTTTGTTTTTTGTTCAATCACTGACGCTATTGTCCTAACCAAAAACAGAAACTCCTAAACCACGTAAAATGCCAAAATTGCTGATTAAAATTTACTTATTTAAATTATAATATTGTCAATTAGGCGATCTGTTCAGCCATTACAGCCCTAGGTACTAAAAACAAGCAAACCAGGTAATCGATCAGAACTTATAAGATCGGTTACTAACGGATCTAGCATGTGCACGGGGAAACAGCTTCACCAAGCAAGGCAAGGTGTGTATCAAATATTTCCAGTTCGTCCACAACCAAATTTAAATTGTTGAATCGTTCGATTCACATTCCAACATATCTAAGCGAGAATCATACCGAATGTGTAAAAAACGAAGCCTAGCTACCTTGCGAGAGCATGTGCTCCGAATCACGAGACTATGAACTGTCAATCATTTCTTACAGGATGGTGCTTTTCGTCGAATGGCTGGTTCAGGAACATTTAGCTCCAAGTTCTGGCAAATATCTGCAGTATGCCAAGCTTTAGCTTCTTCAACGTGTCGTTCTTCACTAGGGTACAGATATCGAACAGCTCAAACACTATTGGGTGCTGAAGAGAGATCGTTTCTAGGGCCAAATTCCTTGCCATCGAGAGGTTGATTTCCTCTTCGCTGGCCTGAACATCGCAATCATCCGGTAGTTGTTTCCGAACCTTGGCAGCAAGGCAGGAGAAGTAGGAAGAGATCTGCTGTGGGCTCAGGAATCTACAACGTTGAAAATTCGAGCATCGTCAGGTCCTTGGGTACGTCTCATCTCTCTTGCATCTACTCCCCCATCTAATTTTCTACCTGACGTTTGGCCAATATCGAATTTGGCATCAAGGTATGCCATTTGCTTCTCAATAAGCCTGTAGGCCTTCTTGGTTGACTTAAAATCCCAGTCTTATTACAGCAATAAGTTTAACTTTCACTTCCTGGAACTGGTTAAAGAGCTGGTATGGTTTCCACACCTTTCTCCAATGCTGATTTACACGCGATCTTGGCCAGGTCTAGCAAAGATTTCTTCTCTAAAGACTTTTTGCATTTTTCTGAGGACAGGTGTTTCTCTAAGGCAGAATTCCTTTAAAAAAGCCTCTCACGCACCCGTCTTGAGGGCAGGCAAATGCTGCTGTTTCATCACCAGCAATCTCTTCATGCGTCTTAGAGAGTTCAGGCTTTTCTGTAGTCTCCGACTCCGTCTGCGTGGGCTGCTTTTTGTTGAGTGATTTAAAACCACCTGTGGAAAATGTTGACCCCATCCAGCGATAACTGCACACTGAAAATAGAATGATGTTTTGGTCATCAAAAGATTCCGTAAAGAAGACGTTGTTAAACTGTGGTAATTTTTTTATGCAATTTTGCAAAGAAAATTCGGTACGACAAACACCATGCATGTAAAAAAAGTATTGCTATGTTAATTTTAAATTGACTAAAGTGAGACTGGCTAACGGATCTGACCGACAGGAAAAAAAGGAGAAACGGTAAGCGGGAGGGAAGCGATAAATCAACAAACACGTACTCGACAAGAGAAAGAAGAATCGATGGATGCACGGTCAGACGGTCGGGTGATGAACACACCCACGAACACGGGTGTGGTCGAGTATGGACGGGGGACTTGCGCACGGACAGGTGACAAAGGAAATTGCAACATATCAAAAATATGCTACTTGTCAACACTGTATGATGTAGCTCACTAGCACTTACCGGAAGATTGCTTCTCTAATCTGATATCTTTCCCACTCCCGATTTCATAGGCACGCTAAGCTATAATGCTTTCGGGGCTGAACTTAAAATTGTTGAGCTTGCTGATACAGGGAATCCTCCTTGCCTCATCAATGACGAAATCCTCCATGCTATCAATTGCAACTACTGTCACTCTTTCGATGCCTCTGCGGGAAACAAGAGCTTCTTGGAACTGACTTCCTGTCATTGCCCTCGTTTATGTAGACCCTTACGTGGCCTTTACATTTTGCCGCAAGTCTGTCTGCGGCACCTTTACCTCCCTGCGCGTCAGAAAAGTCAATTCCGATAACCTGGACTCCAGTAGATTCTGCAATGGCTGGACGCGCTAGGATCGAACATGATGAATGATAGCAATCGGCGTTGTCTTGCCTGAAATATGCCTTCGTTCCTTCCCCATGTTCAGCTTTAGGGTTTTCAGAACATCCTGCATGATAGCCACAACTTCAGGACCTCCTTGACTGCACGATTTGATTTCATGGGTGAATCCCTGCCATTCAAGGAGGCCATTTGCGCGATGATAGATTTTCACACAAATAATTCTCGAACGTTCTTTAAAAAATATGAAGATGGTTTCCTCGACGGATTCTTATATTATTCCTTCATCCAAGAATTTTAAAGCAGAAATAAAAGAATTTGAGGCGATTCTTTGTTTACCTGAACAAGTTAAGCATCACAGCTTAGGTCACGCAGAGGTCAATAAACTTGACAAATTGCATACGTTGTCTATGCCATGAATGCTGTGAATGATCCAAATAGCTTTCTTCTTCTTCATTTTTTAGCACGAAGATTTTTGTGTATATATGATAAGAAGCAACTCAACACATCTTTAATTTAGCGACGTTTTAGCCAGCACTGTGATTTTTTTGCACATGTTCTGAAGTTTGTAAATCCCATCAGCCGTGTTAACATGCGTGAAGAGACACGCTGGCAATTAAAACGTCATTAAGAAAGATTATAAGATTAAAAACTACTTTGCTTTACATTCACAGCTTCACAGAAGAGAGTTAACGACGCTGATGCCGTTTAATGGTCATTTATTTTTTTCTGTGTCTTTTCGACAAACATAATGAGCTTGAAATGAACATCGCATTCTGCACGCTTACATGGCGCTGGGGTGGCATCACGTTTTATTTAACTACCGAGACGAGACTTAATTTCCAAAAGCCAAACTTTCCAGGTGTATAGTTTGACAAATGAACTCTCGTCTGATATGGTTTTAATGTCGAAATTTTTTAGGTACCAGCTGTCGTTTAAGCCGGTCAAAGTTAGCCCTCATTTTGTCACCCAAAAAAAGTGCAAAAGACACAATTATAAAACGGCGATAAAACCCAAACCAAAGAGAGTTACAAGAAATTTTTATATGATTTTAGTG
>NC_142520.1:17764700-17784700 GCF_964205215.1 Stylophora pistillata
AGCTCCTTTTTGGAATAAAAGACAAGTTTAGACCGTAATTCTCGATAAAGTAATCAAGACCCGCGTGCAACAGTAAGCAATAACCTAGTTTATGATTATGTCACATAGCTGTGATTCAAAGCGATACTTTACCTTTCTTTTGGTTCCTTTAATTGTCACGTGTTCTTTTCCAAAGTTGAGACTATTTTCAAATCTATGTGTAGTGTATAGTAGTATTCACGTGCGGAAACGAATTCAAGGGATGATACACTCGGGACCCACGAATTTGCATGTCTATATGCAGCGTGTATTTAATTTATTGCAGTAGTTCTTTATTGGTTAAGAGTAAGTGTGTAAAGGACGTGAGTAAACGGTTTTCAATTTAACCGCGGTGTATTACACTATGTATGTTCGCACAATACTCTAGTACTTTCCTCAAGTAGAGATAAAAGTATTATTTTGGGTCAAAAATTAGAAGATATTGAGTCTTGTTGACTCTCATTCCCACAAGTTAGCTTATTTGGATTTTATTTGGCACCAACACATCGCTCGGCCGTTCAAAGTGCGATCTACGGTCGACTATGCAGTCGTACAGTTGTCTTTCAAAATTCGTGCCGTGTAACTTCGGCTTACATCCCCAAGCCCCTTACACCCATCTGCTGGCTGAGCCTTCAGATTATTCCCATTGAATCTAGCGGTGTCATAAATATTGCATGAGCTATATTATCTGTGGCAATACCTCTAAAGAATGAATAATTTCACAAGCAAGTGCGATTAGCAGCCAGAATTTCACAACTCTAGTGGTTGTTCAGCAACATTCTTAGCTGTCTCTGCTCGAAAAATATTTATTGTGAAATTTGTGCGTTATGGCTGACGGAAATAACCCATATATGCCCAAGAAAAAGCGTCCAACAGGTCGAGGTCTTTAGTTCTCTTTTAACAGAGAGCTTCCTCGAACTCAAGAGAGCAGACTTCTTGACATCAAAGACCGCGTCAAAATGGCAAAAGGCGCGTTAAATCTAACAAAAGTGACCTCAAGTACACATGATGCGGATCTGATGGAGGCTCGGCCACACGGTTTTCTTTTCCTTCAGCGTCTTCCACTCCATATTCGCGTATTTCTTTGCCTTTCTCTGATCTTATTTCTCCAATTTTCCCTCCACATACAGAACATACACCACTAAGAATGCAGATCACTGCGCCTTCAGCAGAGAACGACGCCATATATCTCTGCAGCGGGGGAGCTCTGCGAACTCTGTATTCTTTTTTTGGGAACACTCCATCGCATGCTGTTATTATGGAAAACTCATCGATTGCGATTTACAAATCTTTAATCAACAAAGTCATGTTGTGTCCGTAACAGTTTCAAGTGTATGTGGAGATTCATTCAAGTGGCTCTCCTCCTCTATCATGGGAGGATCTCCTCCAAAGTACTATGTAAATTTGAGGTAAGTACCTTTTCGATTTCAGCTGGAAATTTTCTGAAATTCGCTCTCTCAGTATTCTTGAGTTTTGTTGTATCTGGTCACTTATCTGCCCCTCTTTTTCATAGATTGATTCATGAAGTATTGTTTTGTGACGTGACAGAGACACAGTACACAAGTTTCTCTGAAGCAGCCAACCTTGCGTGAGAGGGAGAAAAAAACTTTTCACGCAGGTTAGCAATGCACTTTCTCTAATGCTCCTAAAATCAAGTTGTATTTCTTCTTGCAAGCAAATGGCTGTCAACAACAGTTTACAGGAAGCCAAATGATGATCTCTCCACCAAAATACCTCAAATGGACTGAGCAGTTTTTTATTTGGTTTCTCTCTTACCTGAATTCTAAAATACCTCTTTTTTTTTTTAATTACTTCAACGGTCTTGAAAAAGCATTGTTATGCAACCATTGTGAATAGGGTTTGCAATGAGTCCATGTCTGCTGCCCAAGAAGAAGGGAAAAGCACCCCTGGTTATGTTGTAAATGGAGAGGTACAAGTTGATTTCAATTTTATTTTGTCTTTGGCCACATCCTTATACACCAGTCTTAGAGTATGAGAGGTGCATGCATGAGTTTTGTTCAATTATTCCTTTTTGCAAGCCAGGATCTCTGCAAGCAGTCAAGTTCATGCATAGGATCTAGTAGACTTCTGCAAAGTTCTGCTGACTAGCACATCTAAGCATACAATATCTGATATCAAGTTGTAAACCCTGAGAAATATGTGAGTACAGAAAGGTGTTCAATGTTATGTTTTGATATCTACCATTTCTTCCTGTAGTGTGTTATTACAGGTGCAAGGCATGATTTGAGTAGATCAGCAGCACACACGACGGTGTCAGCCCTTTCTTTCTCGTAAGATGCTTTTGAACTCTTTGTATGATATGTTGAACCTTGATACACTCAATGCTATTCCTAAAATATTTCTATTTTTACTGATTCTGTTTAGAACCAAAAAAGTTTTAGGAGTCGTAAACTGGAGTAGGGATAGTGAAACTTCAGCAGTGAGCCATGAAGTCCCTATGACAAAAGAGCTGCTGAATTTTCTAACTGAGACCCAAGGTATGATACATTTGCGTCCTCAATAATATCCCACCATTGATATAATATGAGTATGGAAGACAGAAAAATCCTTTATAGCGTGACTAAAGTAATTCTTTTTTTTTTTGTTTGTTTATTTATTTCTCATGTGTACTTCTGCATGAAGAACAGTCCACTCAGTGAGCAAGAATTCCATGCTAACCTGCTGATTGTTGCTGACCATTATCAGGTAATTTGAATGACTGTTGATTGAGAGAATGCATAGAAGTCATAAGGTACAAAGGGTTTTTCTCAGGTTACTCCTTCAAAAGAACGATTTCACCAAACCAAAATCATTATTATTAATTTTTGTTGTAATGAACACATTGTGTCATGTAATTCCAACAAGACATAGCATAATTCATGAACTCAAAGATTACACAATTTTCTGTAAAAATGGAAAACCAGAAGCATTATACTTACTATTATTAATACTGATCTATTAATTTGTTTTTCTATAATTTTCTTTATTTATGACTCAGGGAAATCATGTCAATTGCCATGCAGAGTCACGGTGCAAGTAGAATGGCTACATAATGAGCAAAAGGTTTTAACTAAACCTGAAGCTGTAGCTGCATATAGGAAAGCCGTTATGGGCACCTCAATGCATAGACATGCATATGATTACATGCAGGTAATTAATTGGCACATAACTGTATGTTTTTGTTTCTTTGCATAAAAAAGTTTGCCTTTTCCAAATTAGCGATGTTGCAGTAAAGGCCATCAAAGAGTTGCAAAAAATTTATGTTCCAGTTACAGAGAAAGCCACTCAAAATCTGTTACCTTCTCCAGTGTAGGGAAACATACTGGATTGAGTCTCTCCATTCAGTGATGCTCATTTATATATGCTGCTAAGTGGATCCATTATGGGGATGACACCTACAACATGCACATGGAACTAGCCATTCTTGATTGGGTAAAAGACTTACGCTTTTGTTATATCTGCACAATTGCTTTGGCACTTTTTGAATGCTATGCTTACTCTTTCTTATTGACTTATTTCTCTTGCAGAATGAAAATGTGAATAGTGAAGTATTGTCTCTGCAGATGTACCAACATGCCAGGCACCCGAATCGTCCGGCAGAGATCAGGGTGCTTACTGCAAAAACACTCAAGCTCAGGGAAACCATCTGGTCCATTTTTTTTTTAATCTAAATAACTGATGTCCATTCTGCTTACCAGTGATTCTGACTTCCTGTGATAACTTTAAATGGGAGCTCATATGTCTTGTAAAAGATGTGAGGTAACCAGGGAAGAATAATTACAGCAACTGCTGGTACTAAGTAGTGAAGCATTCATGAGTATTAGGTATTACTCAAGGGACTTTCCATGCAGTTTTATTGATGTTTCCACCTCTTAATTTTATTTTGACTGTATATGTTTCATGAACTTATTCAATTGTTATTTATAATTGCTCTCCTTGACATGGGCATTTGTTTGAGAATTTCCTTATTCCCTTTTATGCCCCATGTAAGGAATGCCTGGAGGGTAAGGCAACCTTGACCTCACATCTTTTATAACACAATTGGGCATCTTTTCCCATGCTGCATTAACTTGGTCCCCAAGTTCCACTTTTCTGGCCTGATAAACAGGGTCTTTCCAGAGCCCACACTTCTTCAGAGATCTCCAGTAAGTCATATAATCTTTACGATGTCGCACGTGATTTTCTATGTGCGCTTCTCTATACTTAAGAGCTTTTTTCAGTCGTTTATTTCACATTAGATAAAGCTTCCCAACCTTTTTTTTTTTGGATATTGAGTGGCTATGGCCTTTCACTTCCATGGCAGAAGAAAGAAAAATCAGGCTTTTCAAATGACTGCTCCATGAAACAACTCATCTACAATAAGTACGCTATTGGATGGCGCATGGGATTTTTTGGCTGCCAATGCAAGCTACGAAACCATTGACCACTGTCATAAATGGCTGCCGGATTAATATTCTTTTGTTTAAATTTAAATTAGCCTTTCTGGCCTCACTTGAGATAATGTATTCTTTTGAATTTTGTACTGAAGAACGAGGCCAGAAAGGTTAGTTTAAATTTAAACAAAATAATATTAATCTGGCAGCCATTTATGAAAGTATGCTATGAGGGGCCAATTTCTTCAGGGTATTTCTGAGAGAGCCATTAATGATTATCAATATTCAGAAGATGTACTGAAACAGTCTGTGCCACTTAAAGATATAAATCTTGTCTGTTAAACACAAAGTTAATTGTTTTAATACTGAAAAAGAAGTCTGGCTGCTACGTAACATTAAATGTCTTGGAGTTGACTTAAGGTTAACCAAGCTCAGTGTCTCAGATGATAATGTTGACAAGTTTGTTAAAAGTTAAGACATTGGTCATGTCACACAGATCCCAGGGGCATTTTCCAGACAGGTTAAGGCCAGAACCCGTGCATTGTAAGATCAATGCCTGGCAACATTATATTGATCTCCTGTACTTAGAGGTAGTGGGGAGAGGAAAGTTTGATCCTTTTGTTTCTGCTCTGGGAGCACCTATAGGGAATAGAGACTCTTTTGAGGGTTTCTGGTACAGACAGTGTTGGGAAGCGTGCTAGGAAGCAGGCGATGTTACAGAAATCAGAGGTGGACCTAAAGCAATACCTGCAGAAGAGAAGTTTTCCTCATGTAAGGCATGCATCACGTGGGGAGGGGGGGGGGATGTGGACTGGGATACTGGACTTCAAGAGTAAAAGAACATTTTATTGATGAAGCTAAAAGGTATAAAAAGTTACCAGTTAGGCTTATTGACAATCAAGCCATTGCATTGGCTTGATATTACTATGATTGTTTAGTTGACACTTGAGAAAGTGAAGATGAAACAGAGGCATAAACAATCCAATGACTGGCTCTTAGCAAGATAGGTGAGTGTCTGAGGAATGCAGGGGGACTTAATAGAATAGAGACTAATTCTGCGCAGGTTGCAGAACTGAAAGAAATGTGTAGTATGTATTTTAACTTCATGTCTTTGCTTTTTTCATCCAGTTGAATGGAAGTTGTGTAAGCACACAGGAGACACTTTTAGAGATGATGCAATGCGAAAGTTGCATAAGCACATGTAGGCTAGATCACGAGATTGTAACAGGAGATGCGTGGGAGATAATAAAACTAGTTTTTGTGTGTGAGAGCAGAAATTAAGAGAGACGTGAAAACAAGGAGGAGAATAAAACAGGATTTTTTAAGGACAATTATCGAGTACGTTAGTTACAGTGTACCCTACAAGTTCGGTACATTTGTGTTAATGTTACAACATGGAAAGTTGGATATGCTATTCCGTATCATGCAATATTGCTGTTTACAAGGTATAGGGTGGGTTATGGCATTATTGTCTCTTTGCAGGCTAAAGAGGCCAAACATTCTGGAGTGAGGGAAGATTTGACCTTAACTAATCGGCCAAATGTAAGCACCACCACTGGTAAATGGTGGCAAGTAAGGCAAAGTAATTATGTTCGCTAATTTTACCTCCCAGAACATCAACCAATGCCCTTTTCTTATACCTCACACTACCAATGACATTCTCACCACACTGTTACCAATCAAATGTTTGCAATTGTGGTGGAAATAAAGAAAATGATTTGCTCAGTTGTCAAGTTTGTTTGTCTAGTATTGACCTGGTGACTTATGCAAGCAGCAGAGGCGCGACAGAATCAGTGTTGTGTGCACTAAAACCCATTGTCTGTAAACAGTGCAATACTCGCTTTGCTGATAACTTATCACTGTGGTCTCATCTAAAGTTTTGCAATGCCACTGAGGTAAGAAGTGTAGCTATCAATCCAACTTTGATGACAGTACCTGGTTTAAAGGAAGCTTTACATAGTAGAGGATTAAGCACTGCAGGTAATAAGGACATTCTAGTTAAGTGCCTTGAAGGTGCATTGGCTGGAGAAGTGTTGTTGATTTATTTTTTAATCAACAGTTTAATCTCCAATAGTCAAGGTGGTGCACAATAAGGCATACTTGCTTTGAGAATGATAACTAAGCTCTCAACAAATTCTGTGTACCAGTAATGTGAGTAACATTCCTACTTAATAAGAAAAATGTTTTAAAATTGGTGCACGATTGGTTAAATTAGCTGTGTTTGCTAGACATGTTAAACCTGTCGGGATGCAAAGGTACTGTTGTCACTGATATCACTTGGTATGCACTGCTATATTACATAGAAAACTTTATAAACCTATTATTTTTTTTACCGACTTGCATTTTAGAGGCAGGGTTTCTGCTTTGATGTATTTATGGAACTTTGTACATAAAGGTTTGACCACTAAACCCTTTACATGCTAACAACAGTATGAATATTGTCCATACTGTTCTCAATACATTTTTCAAGGTGCTGACAAGGAGAATTTGTTTAACAATCAAGAGCCTCTTTAGTTAGTTATTATTTCCTACATTCTTGTGACTTTATGTTTAATTTGGGGTTAATATTGTAAGAAGAAATTAGATGCTGGTCACTGTTAGGGGTGAAAGGGTTAATAACTAATGACTCAGCATTTTGCTTGTTATGTTGACACAATGCATTTGTTTTAGTAATGGATTTGTCCTAAATAAAAGCTACAAAAGGCTGCAGCTTGATAATTTTAAGAGCAGGATGAAGTATACATAGATAAGTAAACTTTGTACTTAATAGGATTAATTCTCTATACTCAGTGATAGGATAATTTCATAAATGAATCGGACATCATTGTTAGTCAAATAATAAACACAAGCTTTCAGATGTTATGTTTTAGGTAAAACCATTCTTCTATTTATTTACTTCATTGTATTTCTGCCTTCAAGATATGAAGATTAAATTTTAAAATATATGCTTGTATTAATAAACATATTTCCTTCAGAACTATGTTTCAGATTTTATTCAGGGTTGTCATTGTTTTGCTATATTATGAAGTTTCGTGACAAGGTCTAACAAAACATTAGCAAGTTATGCTGTTACCCAATTAACTGTCAAGCAAGATCGTGTTCAAGTTCAATAGCTTTTGTAAATTTCAGTCCTTTGCAAATCCTTCTCGATCATAGCGCTGCACGTACAATATGGTCGTTACCCTTTGTTTTTTTACAGAATAAATCATTTGAAGCGGCGCAATTTGCGTGACAACAACAGTTGACTTGCCTCTGAGACTTTGAAGCACGCGACCATCATAAGGAATATTCTCGAAGTGCCGCCTCTTGTGCAATTTCTCTCCCTTGGTCAAAACCCTTGGTCAAACGGCGCATGATAGTTGATTCTCTTCAAACTAGCATCTAAAATCACCAACTATCATCCGCATGGTCAAACGGCCAAAAAAGTTCGTGATAGTTGATGATAGTTCGCCAGTAGTCGCGCGAGCAAAGTCACGGGAGCAGCTAGTTCCAGGCTCCTCCCGCGTAAAATGTGAACACGGACATGGCTTCGCGTGAGTCAAACAAACTTGTTGAAGTATGAATTTATCACGACGAAAGAGGACGGCAGCTTGCTTACTAGTAATCGATTTGTTGGAGGAATGTACGGAGGATGAATCTGGAGAGCGTTGGTGGAAGAGAGGACGGACAAGGGAATGGATTAAAAGGAGAAACGAAAGCGGGTTGTTGAAATTGGTGGAAGAATTGCGAGTGGAGGACACTGCTGCTCACAAGGAAATGTTGCGAATGAACTTCGAAACATCTCAGGAAATATTGACTGCTATCGGGCCTTAGATTAAACCGGGCCATTTTAAATGAGCCCGCCGATTTTCGGGGAAAACAGCTGACCAAAAACTATCATGAGCTATCATACGCGTGGTCAAACGAGAAAAAACTATCATCGACTATCGAGAAGAATTTGAAGAAGCTCAAAATGAATGATAGTTGGTGATAGTCGATGATAGTTGGTGGTCAAACAGAAGAGCGCGCCTCAACTATCATCGACTATCATCAACTATCATTGACTATCATGCGCCGTTTGCCCAGGGCCTTAAATCTCGCTGGAAACTAAATTTTCTCTGCTTGTTGCTTGTGAGTTCTTCTAACACGGGATCAAAGTCTCATCCCCGTAGTTGGGGTTATTTTCTCCAAAACGAACCCTCCTTGACAAGTCTCCGCAGAAACCTTAATTTCTACGGAGCTAGTATTCCAAAACCGGTCTCCTCTCTCTGTTTCATCCTCCATGCCGAAGTGCCTTAAACATAGTTTGTTTGATGTGCTCGCGCTGTTATTATTTGCCGCAACAGAGCTGAATAATGAAATGATACGTCAGCGGGTATGCGGTCAACAACGCGGGCTCAAGTGTCCTAGGTCTAAAATTTAGGGAAATTAGCGGAAAATAATAAGGGCTGACCTTTAAAACCGAGGAACTCTGTTTTCGTCGAAGGCACTTTCCTATTTCCAAAGGTTTAAAGGCCCATTTCCAACGGAGATGCCTTGCGCGCCCAGATCATTTTTCATAATGAAAAATACGCTATTTTCCTCGTAGTTGCGGAATCGCTTTGATATCTTCTTCCATCTTACTAATTAGGGCTTTCAAAGTTCCATCTTGAATCATGTGCGGACAACAAACTATCGTAGTATCCATATCAGTAAATAGTTTTTAATTCTTACATGTATGACGGTGAAAAATGTCATTTGAAAAGTTGATGCCGCCGAAGAAGCGGTCTAGAGGAAGGCCGTGTCTGCCCGGCTCGGCAAAGGTTATTCGACTTCGAGAGTCTGTGTATGTTTTATGGAGGGCGAGGAAAACAACCATGGGTTTCGGTAACACTACAGACAGTACTTTTGCAGAAATGTTATTGCATTGTTCCTACGATGGAACTAGAGACTCCGGGGAGATTTTTTCGAGGTAAGAATAATTATTTGACTGATTTTTACTTGAGATCCTGAGATATGTATGTAAGCAATCTCATTTGTACAAGTCATTATTCTATAATTGAAATACGCAAAGTAAATCAGTTTTGGCCAATATTGGTTATTTCTTTGTATTTTATTTAGTGTTTGAAGCCGAACAATTTCCTTCAACATCAGGTAAGCTTTGTACAAGTTTTATACACAGACTCGATTTATGATTTTTCAGTCTCAAATATTTAGCTTCAAATTTGTTTCCTGTGTTCTTCACAAATTTTTGTTTTTCTTTTTAATAGTGTTTGTGAATGACTATCAGAGTTCGCCATTTACAATAGCGCTATTCCAAAACAAAAACAAACGGCTGCAAAGGATCTCGGATGGAAATGGGCCTTTAACATCTAAATACAGCAGACAATAAATAATCTTCGAATTCCAAAGAGGGAGTATCAAACTACTGCGAAATCACAATATTTATGTGAGTTCTACATATGCACTCATGTAACGCATGTGCAATGCGTGAGAAACTTCCTGGCAACGCGCAAAGTGTATCTTACATGCGTGCGACGGCTCAATAATTATTTTAGCTCGCTGCGTACCTGTCGATCGTGACGCTGTTTTAACGCGACCATTTTTCCAACTCCCGAGAAGGTTAAGTCAGCTAACATGTAATAATCCCACTATAATAACCTAAGCGAGGGGACACTTGTTCGGGTCTCAAACACGTTGTTACGAGGATCGAATTAGTTCTACTGAATCTGTCACGCAATCCCAGACTTTTCTAGAATTATCTATAATCTGTAATATTCCAGAAACTTCTTTCATGTGATTAAGCAGTTTCCAAAAATAGTACAACTTGTAATACGCTATAAATAGTAATAGAACACTCTAGATACCTAAAGTAAATGTATAAAAGCTGGCTTGTGAGAAGTACAAAAAGGATTTGCCCGAAGGCTTACCCTCGTGGCTTGCTGACTGAACTTGTGGAAGCTATGATGTGACAAGGCTATGACCTTTTGACCTTGCGATACCCTGAGAGAAGAAAGACATGAAAAAGACGATAGCCGAGAAGGGAAGAAGATAAAGAATACAGAGTTTACTATGAGGTCCTCTGGAAGAGTTTGTGTACACGAAAAGAAAGCCATGAATCAAGAAAGCCAAACGCTGTGGTCTTCAGTCGGCGGAAGTTCGAATTGGAGGTTGATCAAGACGATGAACACCTCTACGGCATAAAGGATAGTAAGCCTGCTTTATGAACTGCTTAACTTAATCTCTGACCTAAGTAGATTAAACAGTGTAAAACTAATTAAATAATAGTTAAAATGGGTAACTCCTTGTTGTTACGTTTTTGTTGCGTGCCTTATATCGTACTCGGGAGTCTATTTTCAAATATGCTTTGTTAGCGGACATCTGTTAGTCATTCGTGCACGTAACAGCGTCTACTGAGAACTAAATCTCACCCCAATAATAAAAGGACCATTAGAACATGCCCAGTTACGGGGGAAATTTTAAAATCGCACGATTGTGTTCATTTTGTCCATTGCTCGCCTTTTTTTAGAGTTATATTAAGTTATCCATTTACTCCATTGGCTGCATGTCTTTTTAAATCTTATCTCGTACGTATAATTAGTGTTTTTTTTTGTTCAATTACTGAGGCTCTTGTCTTAATTAACTTAAAATAACCAAAACAGAAACTCCTAAGCCACTTAAAATGCCAAAATTTCTGATTAAAATTTACTTATTTAAATAAAATATTATCGATTAGGCGATTTTTTCAGCCATTACAGCCCAAGGTATTAAAAACAAGCAAAGGAGATAACCGATCAGAACTGATTAAGATAGGTTACTGGCGAGTCTGGTATGTGCACGGGGAAACAGCTTCACCAAGCAAGGCAAGTTATGTATCAAATATTTCGAGTTTTTCCACAACAAAATTTAAATTGTTTAATCGTTCGATTCACATGCCAACATAACTAAGCGAGAATCGTACAGAATGGGTGAAATAGAAAGCCTAGCTAGCTTGCGAGAGCATGTGTTCCGAATCACGTGACTATGAACTGTCAATAATTTCTTACAGTATGCTGCTTTTCATCGAATGGCAGATTCATGAACATTCAGCTCTAAGTTCTGGCAAATACTCTGCAGCATGCCAAACTTTAGCTTCTTCAACGTGTCGTTCTTCACTATGGTACAGATATCAAACTGATCGAACACTATTGGGTGCTGAAGAGAGATGGATTCTATGGCCAAATTCCTTGCCATCGTGAGGTTGATTTCCTCCTCGCTGGCCTGAACATCGCAATCATTCGGTAGTTGTTTCCGATCCTTGGCACCGTCAGGTCCTTGGGCACGTCTCATCTCTCTTGCATCTACTTCCCCATCTAATTTTCTACCTGACGTTTGGCCAATATTGAATTTGGCATCAAGATATGCCTTTTGCTTCTCAATAAGCCTGTAGGCTTTCTTGGTTAACTTAAAATCCCAGTCTAATTACAGCAATCAGTTCGACGTTCACTTCCTAGAACTGATTGCAGGGTTGGTATGGTTCCCACACCTTTTTCCAATGCAGATTTATATGCGATCTTGGCCAGGTGTAGAAAAGATCTCTTCTCTAAAGACTATGTGAATTTTACTGAGGACAGGTGTTTCTCTAAGGCAGAATACCTTTGAAAAACTCTCACACACCCGTCTTTAGGGCAGGCAAATGCTGCTGTTTCATCACCAGCAATCTCTTCATGCGTCTTAGAGACTTTGGGTTTCTCTGTAGTCTCCGACTCCGTCTGCGTGGGCTGGTTTTGGCTGAGCAATTTAAAACCACCTGTGGAAAATGTTGACCCCATCCAGCGATAACTACACTCTGAAAATAGAATGATGTTGTCGTCATCAAAAGATTCCGTAAAAAAGACGTTTATTTAGACCCTTACGTGGCCTTTACATTTTGCCGCAAGTCTGTCTGCGGCACCTTTAGCTCCCTGCGGGTCAGAAAAGTCAATTCCTATAACCTGGACTCCAGTAGATTCTGCAATGGCTGGACACGCTAGGATCGAAAATGATGAATGATAGCAACCGGCGTTGTCTTGCCTGAAATATGCCTTCGTTCCTTCCCCGTGTTCAGCTTTAGGGTCTTCAGAACATCCTGCATGATAGCCACAACTTCAGGACTTCCTTGACTGCACGAATGGATTTCATGGGTGAATCCCTGCTATTCAAGGAGGCCATTTACGCGACGAAAGATTTTCACACAAATAATTCTCGGAAAGTTCTTTAAAAAATATTATGATAGTTTCCTCGACGGATTTTTATATTGTTCCTTCATCCAAGATTTTTAAAGCAGAAATAAAAGAATTTGAGGCGATTCTTTGTTTACCGGAACGTGTTAAGCGTCACGGCTTAGGTCACGCAGAGGTCAATGTAAAACTTGATAAATTGCATACGTTGTCTTTGCCATGAATGCTGTGAATGATCCAATAGCTTTCTTTTTCTTCATTTTAGCACGAAGATTTTTGTGTAGATTTGATCAGAAGCAAATCAACACATCATTAATTTAGCGGCGTCTTAGCCAACACTGTGATTGTTTTCGACAGGTTCTGAAGTTTCTAAATCCCATCAGCCGTGTTAACATGCGTGAAGAGACACGCCGGCACTTAAAACGTGATTAAGAAAGATTGAAAGATTAAAAACTACTTTGCTTTACATTCACAGCTTCACAGAGGAAACATAACGATGATGACGCCGTTTAATGGTCATTTAATTTTTTCGGTGTATTTTTGAAAAACAGAATTAGCTTGAAATGAATATCGACTTCTGCACGCTTACATGGCGCTTGGCTGGCATCACGTTTTATTTAACTACCTAGACGAGACTTAATTTCCAACGGCCAAACTTTCCAGGTGTATAGTTTGATAAATGAGCTCTCGTCTGATATGGTCTAAATGTCGAATTTTTTAGGTACCAGGTGTCGATTAAACCGGTCAAAGTTAGCCTTTATTTTGTCTCCCAAAAAGACGTGCAGAATACACCTTTATATATAAAAACGGCGATAAAACCCATACCAAAGAGAATTACATAAAACTTTTTATATCCTTTTATCGTGCAGTGATATTATAATTACTCTGCAAAGATTGATGAGAAATGGACTTGTTTAGCGCTGCCAACATCTTTCTAAAGTTGCGTGATGATTTGACCCGCGTTTAGGCAAGGCGAAAACGGCTATTTTAGCGAGTTTTCAAACTATTTTAAATCTCAGCCGGAAAAAAAAAAACGCTAGAACTTTAAAATATTTTTTTTCGAAACTAGATCACAGAAAGGGATGTTTTGGTAAAATAAAACAAAATTAAATGTTTCGTCACTGATTTTCGATTCTGAAATATTCTGGTGGCTTCTCTTAAACGACTGGCTCATTTAAACTGGGTTGCCGTTATAGGTGTCACTAAGCTGTTATTTTGTTGTTGTTGTTTTCTTTTTGGAATTTTTTTTATTCGTTCGTTCGTGCAAAGGAGAATAATTAGAAGAAGCCTGAAACACATCCTTGAACACTGAACTACATAGAATATTCTTGACTTGATAGCGAGACTAAATAAGGAAGAGGGGAAGGGTCTAACGGTATATTTGACTCTAGAATGATCCCTCAAATTCCCTAGAAAATTTTCTTCGATAATCCATTTTTGCGAATGAATACGATACATGTTTTAGAGGCAATTTCTTAGTCTATGTTTTAGTGCGGCTTTCTTGGGAAATGACCAATGATATGCATGAAATATGCAATACAACCCATCCAAATGTCTGCTTTGAAGGTCAAATTTGACTTGTTTCTCTTACACCAATATTAAGTAAAACTCCGAACTTACAGCCATTCCAGCTGGGTATAGTTACTGAAAGTGCCTGATGGCAATTTCTTCAACTGGTTGTTGTCCAGCCACCAGCCAAAATTTAGTAAATGTAGTGTCAATTACATAGTATTTGACAACAAAGCTCAGAAAATAAATATGCTTAAATATATTCCTCATGTGCTGATACGAGGGCCTAAAATATACACTTTATTAAACCAATGTTGTCATTGATTTGATATCTACATTTTAGTTTGACATCTCAAGGTAGCGGAGAGGATAAGAAGCTATAATCTGTGACAATATGAATTGAGATAGATTTGATTTTTTTAGCTCTGAAAGCAAATTTATTACCCATTGTTGTGCTACACAAGGCTCGACATTACACACTGTCATGTATTTCCTCATAATAATCCAAGCAATAGTGCACGTGAGTAGGGGATAAGGAGTGAGTAAATTAACAGCAATGGTTTGGAGCGGGAAATATTGGAATAGTCATATAAAACGTATACTGAAAATAGTTTGTTGAAGATTACATAAAACCTGTTTTATTGTGCACGCACAGATTCATATGATATGATCATGCTTATTTCGCAAGACAGAGGGAGGGAATAAAATTTGTATCTCTGCTAAGGAATCAGCTAAAGCTTTTAAATCAAAAGAAACCCGACATAGTAGTCCTGCATTCAAGCTGTAGTAGACAAACTTTGCAGATTTTATGATTAGTGATGTTCGCTCCAAAGCGTAGATAACAAGGATAGTTTGTGTAACGAGCGTTCAGCTGCATTGCTGATATAAATGCATTATCGTTATCATCAATACCTTCAAGTCGTGAAAAATGTTTTGGGTAAGAAGCAAAGCTACTGATACTGCAAGAGATTCATATTTTGAGCCAAACGTGTCCACTCCATTATTACATTTCGTTGATCGCCCGGAGCCGATATATCAGACATCCATCCATGTAACATGTATTAGCCATTGGCCAATCCTATTTCTGAGAATCCACAGGGCGTTCGTGCTTTCTTTGGTGGCATTTCCTTTAGCATTAAGAAATGAACTGAGAACACATTCGTTTTGTCAAGGAGCATTTGAAACAGTGTATCAATTTTTCGTAATAAGGTGCTGCGCAGTAATGCAAAATTAAAAGCCTAACTTTGTAGAAAGGAAGCTTTTTCTTTTTCTTTGCCATTATGAAATGTAAGGAGAGATAATTTTTTCGCAATTTTTGTAATTTTTGCAATTAATTTACAAATGTCATTATGGGCCAGCCAAAGACCAGCGCGTGGTAACGATGACCAGATAAGGTAGAACCTGTGAATACATCACAGTGTCGGTGTGTTGATAATATATTTTTGTTTTGACATTTCGTTTACGCCAATTTGTTAACCCTTAAAGTAGAACTTTAAGAAGTTTTCGGGGTTTTCATTTAAGCCGAATGATCTGGTTACTTTACTAATCGCTTTTTGGTTTCTTAATAGTTTGGTTAGATTGACGTCTCCGTATTTAGCTAGCTAGTGCTTTTTATATAGAAAATTATAGTTAGAGTTTTAGTCTAGGATAAGACACCGTGTAATCATGATCCTTTTTAGAATAAAAGACAAGTCTAGATCGTAATTCTTGATAAAGCTGGTAATCACGATCCGCGAGCAACAGTAAGCAACAACTTATAATACACTCAGGACCTACTGATTTGCATGCATATAGATCGCATGTATTTCATTTATTCTAGGATATGCAGTTTTTTTTTTGGTTAAGAGGAAGTGTGTAACGGACGTGAGTAAACGCTTTCCAATTTAACCGCGGTGTACCCCACTATGTTCGCACAATACTTTGGTAATTTCTTCAAGTATAAATTCCAGTTTTCCGCTTTCATACAAGAACGCTCCAAAGAATAGGACAAAAAAGAAAGAGAGAAAGATTCTTTGTTTGACGGTCTATCGCATATGCATGTATCAACCCAGGAATCGAGATTCAATTCTAGCTTGAAAAGAAACATTTGCAGCAAAAATGATTTTTCTTTTAACTTTTGTATGATATTTCCTTGATATATCAATCCGGAAAGTACTGATACTACAGTGAATTTTATTTCAGGCCTACATGTCTCTAGAATATAAATTTTCCTTTGGTCGAAGGGCACATTTATGCAAGTGTATTTTCTTATATTTCCTGACGAGAATTTATTACACATTCTAATAATGAGCTATTATTTGTAATTTGACCAAGTAGATAAAGAGGTCATGTGCAAGAGTGTTCACCCCAAGTTTGCAGATTTAAGATAGCACATACGTTACGATAATTTCTACCCTTGTAATATGAACCCAGCTGCTGGCGATACAACTGGAGGTGAGCACATTCGAATAATCCCGCGGAGAAGCTCTTACCCTTCAGAACTTATCGCCGATCTTGTAGATCGAGTCTTTGACAAGTAAATAAGCAATATTTATACTAAACTTGTTGCCTTTAAGAGCAGTATTCATTTCCAAAGTATCATTTCCGGATAAAGGATATCGTATCCTTTCCGGATACGTGTGGACATGGCCTTATTTTTCCTAAGGATTTATGATTGCTTGACCCGTAATTGATTTAGGTAAACTTTATTACTTTGCATCTTCATAGACAACCAAGTCCTGTGGAATCTTATCGTCTTTGTAGTACAAATAGAAATACTTTACCGAGTTTTTCTTTGGGTGACAAATTGTATGAAACTGTTGTACTTAAGAGGGGGGGGGGGGTGGGGAGACGATGTTAACTTTGACAATTTACGATGAATCGTTCTCGATTTTGATGGTTGATTGTTTAATTCTAGGTCCTTGATAGTTGACTTTTAGTAGGAAGATATCAAAACTTTCTGTTTTTTAACATAAATAATTTCTCCAGTGATTTTCAGATCAAGCATTTCTCTGGAGAAATTCATTGAGGCCTAACTCGAAGACCTTTGACAATTGTTAGATCCAAAAAATATCTTAATTCCCGAAAGCATAGTCACAGAATCAGATGACGAAAGAGATTATAAAGCTGCGGAGGATTACCGTACGTGAGCACAGGCTCGCGCCTGCACTCTCCTGCTCAAAAACTAATGGGAAATTAATGGGAGGGTTGAGAAATAAATAAACCCCGTTCTGGCTTGCTGGTATGTCGGATGATAATGGCCTTGGCTGAGAGATTATCCTAAAAATTGGATATTTGCCCTCGAAGCTTCGCTTCTCGGCTAAATATTCATTTTTCGGACAATCTCTCAGCCGCGGACATTATCAGCCGACATACCAGCCGCCGGCCAGAAGAGGTTTATTTACTAAATAGCACAGGGATTTTTAAAATGAAGAATTGAATGAGGGACGGTGAAAGGTATACAATTATGATAAATTCTGGAGAGAAAATGCATAAATGTTTCATATTTCGCGCACCGTGCATTCTCGTACTATCCCAGTATCTATTTTATTCGTGAGCTTTTTCGCTTAAAAGATATTGGTGTCAAGAAAAGAAAAAAGATTGGAATAGTTTTCAGAATCTGCACCCGGAAATATTGTAATCGTTGCAGATATAAAGTAATAAAAGTCATTTTTGTACAATTAACTAGTTAATTAATTAATCACATAAATACTATGGCTGGTTGCTATGTAAATTCCTCCCGTTACTATCTTAGAGGTCACGTGACGACGCGTTCACGGCTTGAGAAGATTTAAACAGGAGGGCGCGCGATAAATAGGTTGGCTCCGCCCCTTGATTTCAGCTCAAATGAAAGAATCATCCAATATTGTGACCAACGGTCTGACCATATGTGAAACGGTGTGCATGGAAGACGCAGTAAAAGTATTATTTTGGGTCAAAAATTAGAAGATATTGAGTCTTGTTGACTCTTATTCCCATAATTTAGCTCATTTGGATTTTATTTGGCACCAACACATCGTTCGGCCGTTCAAAGTGCGAGCTACGGTCGACTACGCAGTCGTACAGTTGTCTTTTCAAAACTCGCGCGGTGTAACTTCGGCTTACATCCCTATGCCCCTTATACACATCGGTTGGCTGAGCCTTCAGATTATTGACACTGAAACTAGCGGCGTCATAAATACTGCATGCTCAATATTATCGCAGACAATGGCTCTATGTAAGTGCGATTAGCAGCCAGAATTTCACAACTCTAGTGGTTGTGCGGCAACATTCTTAGCTGTCGCTGCTCGAAGGATATTTATTGTGAATTTTGTGCGTTATGGTTGACGAAATAACCCATCTATGCGCAAGAAAAAGGGTCCAACAGATCGAGGTCTTCAGTTCTCTTTCAACAGAGAGTTTCCTCAAGAGAGCAGACTTCTTGGCATCAAGGACCGCGTCAAAATGGCAAAAGGTGCGCTAAATCTAACAAAAACGACCTGAAGTACACAGAATGCTGATCTGATGGAGGCTCCTCTGTTGGCTTTTGAGAAGAAAATAGAGAGGAAAGGACTGACATCGAGCCAACTGAGCTTGTCATCAACTGGAAGCACAGCTAGTCCGGACCCCTCTCTTGTTTCTACACCATCTACCACACGGTTTTCTTTTCCTTCAGCGTCTTCCACTCCATCTTCGTGTATTTCTTTGCCTTCCTCTGATGCTGTTTCTCCAATTTCCCCTCCACATACAGAACATACACCACAAAGAATGCAGATCACTGCGCCTTGGAAATCAAGCCATCGCATTGGCTTGATATTACCATTGTTTAGTTAACACTTAAGAAAGTGGAGATGAAACAGAGGCATAAACAATCCAACCACTGGCTCTTAGCAAGATAGGTGAGTATTTGAGGAATGCAGGGGGACTTTTAAAACAGGATTTGTTAAGGACAATTTTTGAGTACGTGAGTTAAGGGTGTACACCGCAAGTTTGGTACATTTGTGTTAATGTCACAACAAGGACATTTGGATATGCCATTCCCTATCATACAAATTTGCTGTTTACAAGGTATAGGGTGGGTTATGGCATTGTCTCTTTGCAGGCTAAAGAGGCCAAACATTCTGGAGTGAGGGAAGACTTGACCTTAACTAATCGGTCAAATGTAAGCACCACCACTGGTAAATGGTGGCAGGTAATGCGAAGTAATTATGTTCGATCATTTTACCTCCCAGAACATCAACCAATGCCCTCTTCTTATACCTCACACTACCAATGATGTTCTCCACCACACTGTTACCAACCAAATGTTTGCAATTGTGGTGGAAATGAAGAAAATGATTTGCTGAGTTGTCAAGTTTGTTTGTCTAGTATTGACCTGGTGACTTGTGTAAGCAGCAGAGGCGCGACAGAATCAGTGTTGTGTGCACTAAAAACCCATTGTCTGTAAACAGTGCAATACTCGCTTTGCTGATAACTTATCACTGTGGTCTCATCTAAAGTTCCTCAATGCCACTGAGGTAAGAAGTGTAGCTATCAATCCAACTTTGATGACAGTACCTGGTTTAAAGGAAGCTTTTCATAGTAGAGGATTAAGCACTGCAGGTAATAAGGAAATTCTAGGTAAGCGCCTTGAAGGTGCATTGGCTTGGGAAGGGTAGTTGAATTAATTTTTAATCAACAGTTTAACTTTGCCAAAATATTTTATGTGAAGTGTACTTTTCTTGGTCAAGTTGGTGCACAACAAGGCACACTTCCTATGAGAATGATAACTAGGCTCTCAGGAAATTCTGTGTACCAGTAATGTGAGTAATATGCCAACTTACTAGGTAAAATATTTTAAAATTGGTGCAAAATTGTTTAAATTAGCTATGTTTGCTAGACAGGTTGAACCTGTCGGAATGCAAAAGTAATGTTGTCACTGATATCCCTTGGTATGCACTGATATATTACATACAAAACTTTATAAACCAATTTTTTTTTTTTAATT